>NW_019213964.1:0-115645 GCF_002532875.2 Varroa jacobsoni | reverse complement strand
GCATGTTAATTTAGAGAAATGTATCTAGTTTTTATTACGTATGTCATTTTTGGTCTACAGAGAAGGAATCGCTTAGTTAAATTTAGCTGAATCTATATATACTTCAGATCATCTTTCTGACAAAATCAATTACGATAATGGAACATAACATAGTGTAAATGGTCCTACATATGACCAGCCGGGCCGCAGACCTTAGGGAGGGCGCCATACAGGTGAACAGGTATTCGTTGAAGGTTTTTTCTATATCATCTCGGAAATTTACAACCCAACTGGGGTCTATGACAATGCTTCATACGAGGCCAAATTTGAATTGATACATTAACACTACAAATCGATCCGCGCTTCAATTTACGGCGCGTGAACGCAGTACATTGGTAAATGACACAAATTCAAAGATGACCAACACACGCTCGGCAGCTGTTTTTTAGATGCAGGTTTTTCTAAGTCATGCACACTAACCACTGACGTTGTGTCGCTTAGAAGAGCGACATTCGAAGGAATCTAGTCAAGGGAAAAGTTACAGCTAGGAAAGTGTTGGTCTTGCAATTAAGACGATAGGTTTATTGTCGAAGTTTATTTATTAATATATTACATATTTATAGCGTACTAGTTTCAGAGGCTTGTAGGTCATACGTGATTTATTTTGTGCTTTTAATCGCTTGATTTTCGACCCACGATGTTCCCCTCTAGGCCCAGTTGTAAGCATACGAATTTTATCCCGTATCTTTTTCCTGTAGACAATTAATATTTATGCTCATATAACTAAACTATATAAAATAAGCATATAACAGCCCTCTGGCATAATGAAATGCAAGGTGAAAGACATCCTCAAAGTTGACGCTTCTGCATACTGAACACTAATCCATCTGAATGAGATTCGTTTGTATGTTATGTCGTGACAATTTTGTAGGTTACATTGCTAACGTGTCAGGATACACTGAGAAGCACTGCACCGCGTTAGAGGCTGAGCGAAAGGATTTCCGCTCGTCAAGCGACTACCGTCTAGTTGCTAACAGGCGCTCGGGCTGTTTTTGCGTCTGCATAAAACTTCCTCGTCCATCCGCTGTATCTAGAAAACAAAGGCTGCATATATTGACAAATCACACAAGTTTGATATTCTGCCAGTAAGCCTGAGCACTTGTTACTGTTGCGTTACGTTTAAACGCCAACGAAGCTGTTGCGGAACTGTTGTTATCGACGCAGCATTGTCAATTATATAGAACGTCCCATATTACAATACGTTATAAAATGGATCTTGATACAATAGAGGCGTAAAATAGCAAAATGAAAAAAAAAAAAGTAAGACTTCTCTGAATTGAAAATTTTTGTTTTTGCCTTGTATGACTTAGCGATGCTCTACTTCATTTCGGCAGCGTGTGAACCTTGTTACCTCTGTTGATCTGGACAACGGAACTCAGCCCACTTCTTCCACCAGACACATTGACCACTCGATGACAGACGTGAAATGTTTTCTTTGACGAAACGTTTCGTAGATCATGTTCTTGATGTACAAAATTATATAGTACCTATACGCTGTTGTTCTTCTGTTATATTTCTAAAAATGGAATGTGGAGAGAAAAAGTCCACATTGAACCATTGATTTCACCACTGCTTTATTCGGGATAATTTTAATTAACAGGAAAGAGACTATCATCATAATGTCTGAAACCATACGCGCATTACCTGTTATCTACGCGTAGAATTCACTTTTGATTCAATAACTTGCGTCTTTTCATTTTCAAAAAACGTCACTTTTTCTAGGTGTACGAGGCATTCTGAGCAGCATATGTACTTGAGATCCATTGAGGGAGAAGTTTCCTGTGAATTAGGTGAGTCACCTCGAACGTTAATGTACGACAGTGATGTTGGGTAGCTACGCTGGCAACTGTTGTGCGTTTGCTCGTCGTAGTGGGCGCAATACCCAGCGCTATTCTAGAATGGTGTTATCCTTGGATTGGTCATTGTGGAAAAGCGCACTTCTTCAATTGTTTCTAACAGTTTCTATCAAAACGTGCAACGAGAAAAGGTGCTATCGCTTAGGCTGTGTCCATTGCTAACAGCTGAATAGGAATGGTTTGTGAAAAACGGGCCCGTTGTTTCAATTTTGGTTGTGTTTGTCAAGATTGCTTTCCAATAAACAGTGCAGCTGTGCCTTCGAGAACAATGTAAGAGTGGGTAAGTTCGCATGTACTGCCGAATACTACAACAGTTTTCTTTTTTTTCTTTTCTTTATTATCAAAAGCTATCATTCGAGAACGTAATTCTATTTGGAAGAGCTGCTAGAATGTCCCTTTCCACAATGAATGAATTTTAGCAGTTTGTCAGCATTTCTCGATCCCGTGAAGATGAAACATCTGTTTTTTTAGTGGAGATGAAAGACAAAATGCAGCCCAATGATAAACGAACTAGAAATTGCGTGGATTTGGACACGTTTTTTAAGCTGGCTCAGTTCGAGCGACAGCCTCCCTTGAAAAGGGAAACAGGGTAGTTAGCATAATCATATTTAGGCGTCCGGCCGTCTCTGCTGTCGGCAGCGAGTGTGGCGTAGAATCGGAGGAAAAAAGTCAGTCTTTCGGTTGTTTTCTCATCTTCACACAGGCTTTTTAGCGTTAATGGCAACACCTTTCGCAGTCGTGACCCCATCTACTTTGTTTTACCGCGCTATGCACTGTACACAAAATCGACGAATACGCTTACGATTGATGAAAAGTCAATCCAGAGCAACAAACAACGCCGTACCGTGTACAACTTTAGAATCGGTCACCATAGAAGGCTTTAAAGCGATTTCTAGGGATGGTTAGTGCTATCATATACAGCCTGACTTCGTCAGATGAAATTGTATCTGATAACCTATTTACTAATCAGCGGAAGTGAATGAAGGAACGCGCTGTGCAAAAGCCAGCGAAAATTGGCTAAGGGTCGGTATAAATATTGTGCACGTTTAAGGAAGGACATCGCTAAAGATTATTGAAGAGTGCTGCCGTGCTTCCGCGCCTTTTGTCTAATCGCCGTTAGGTCGACAGAAACGCAGTGGTGGACACCCGACCCAAAGGGTGAACTGCAGTAAATTTACTTGCTCTAGTTTGTCGTTCAGTGACCCATTTGATGTACAGATACGCTATGCTAGCTCAATATTCCAGGAGAGTAGTAATCTAAAAAAGTACGTTGACCACATTAAACATTCTCCGGTGTACGTAATATGTGCATTGTTGTTCGAGTTCGCACACAGCATTGTGATTGTTCTAGAGATTCCTCGTGAAAACTTTGCCAACTCAATGCTATACGAAGTGATAACTTGAATTTTCGCCGAAACACTAAACGCTAATTCGGGCACATAGATTTGAAAGTTTTGGATCCGCCTAAAAATGGCCGATAAATATGTCTTGTAATTTTACGCTTGTCAAGAAAAATATTAGTGAAAATTTAGTTAGGAGCCGGTGTTAATAATGAGAATATTAACGATAAAAAAAAAAAAAGAATCAGTCCCAAGGTAGGACATTTAGCTGTGCGATTTCACTTCCAGAATGTATGGCTATGAAAATATCTTGCACTTTAAAAATACAATTAAAATTAGCTTACAGTATAATTTTCCCAGCTTGGAGTTCCAACGCAACTTAATCATTTGTCAACTCTGGTGTAAAAGCTATTTCATATAATATATCGCCAGCCGAGCCTTCTTTTACCAAGGCGCAATACTGACAAACACTCAGTATTGTGGTACGTGACGGTGCTGACAGGGGTGTATGGGAGCGTATTTTAAAGACTGATCTTATTCCCAAGTGGTAAGCGGCTCTGCTAAGGCAGTTAACACAGATAGAATCAATCATGTTTTTAGGCCCAGGAGTTATTGAACCTAAACGCATATATTGTGTAGATATCATTAGGTGATATATTTCATTGAGTCTGAGAGGAACAATTGATCCGAGCTAAATTATTCGATTAGAAACAGTCTAACACCAAAGTCAGTATGAAGTTACTGTGGCGGTAGTAACGCAATATCAAAATTAATCTGTGGTATGGCACAGGTACGCTGTGCAGGAGATATAATATTATTTCAAAGGTAATAATGTCTGCACAAATACTGTAGCATGGGCTATTGCGGACGAGGTCATTAAAGCACGACTACAATTACGGAATCGAACTGACGGTAGAAAAATATCTAAACTAGAAAAATGCAACATTGTGAAAGGTTTGCCTTATACACTTCAGAACTTACCAAATCATTAATTAGCTACGAAGCCACACTGACACGTACGCAACCTGTCACCCCCCATGTCGATGGTAAAATTTCTCCTGCTTGGCTAAATGCCCTATGGTGATTATAACAGAGTCATATAGGTTTCGCCGTAATCGTCTCACGACACTCCGTCAACTATTGCACTAGAGGAAAAATCACAGAACTTACTTTGATTGCAAGATTTGCGCAATAAATTGAATTTTATGTGTTTGAATAAACAAAAAAAAAGCTTGCTTTACTGCGCGAGCTCAACACAGAATGTTCGTTATGCGTATTGCTGCTCTTCATTGGGTTGGGTATAGTACCAACTACATTGAGGGGACGCTCTCCTATATCAGATCTGCGTCAGGTCGTTTAAGAGTGACTAGTGGCTTCACTGGCAAATCCGCAAAAATATAACTTCTGCTTCATTGTTTTTCGATCGCTGAGGTGCGCCATTAAATATGCTTTGGTACGCTTAAACAGCCTATTCTACCTGCGGTGAATGAAGCGTGACATGAAGTGACAGAGCATTTGCGTGGCTTCAGAATAGATCGGATACAGTTAATACTAAAAGCGCACATCGTCAACATTTTACAGAGCACTATCATATCTTTCAAACATTTTTTTGATTCCATGATAAAAACGCTTTTATTAATATGTGGATCAGTCAACTAACTCTCTATTTATCGAAACTGCCCCCAACACCGCACGAACAATCCTTGATTGCTCGCGATCGATTTTAAACAAGTGTTGTTGCCCCTCACAATCTGCTTTGTTAAATGTTAACAAATCAGATCGAACAAGCATCATGTTAAATAAGTGTGTCAGCTTTTCTACATGCTAAATAATCATATTATTATTATTTCTACTGGTCTAGAAAAAAAAAACCTTCCCTGTAACAAAAGCTGCTGTCACATTGGTAACGCTCTTCTTTTTTTTTGTGACAAAGTTGCATGATCTCGGTACGTATGTACACCAACCACTGATCTATCAATAAGCATCTATCTATACTAATGAGCTTTAGCTATCTGAGTAGTTGGGTGCTATGAACCTAACTCTTACCAAAACTGTTTTGCGCGCAGCTTTACATATACAATACAATAACGAGCAAAGATGGACTACCGTAAATATATTCGTTCCCCAAACAAGCTAGCGTCTCCAGCGTCTCTAAGCGCACGCGGCGCCAGTGTAGATATAACGCTAGATCTGAGCGATACTCGGATGAAGTCATTGGCCATTATTTTGCACTGAAATCTGTTATGGCTGCTGGCTTCGATCGCACAATGATCGGTTGGCTTCTTTCAGCCCATTTCCTATGGCACCGCATTCGAGTTTGCTGGGACACGAGATAAATAATTATTAGCCATTCTGCAGAGAATGGAAACTATCTTATTCTCCAGAACGTTTTGTTAAGGCCTGCCTAAAATGAATCGTCGCTTTACCTGTAAGAAGTACAGCACCAGGTACTGCACCAGGACCCTCCAGGGAAGTAAACTCAAGACTAGAGTTGTTCTAGGTTTTACATTATGCACCATTGGACTAATGCAACGTTGTCAATATTTATATCTTACACGTTTGCCCTACATCTGGCATTTTGCGAACGACACACAGCCTGTTCGTTGTTTACGAAGGGCCAAGCTTGTATATAATTCGGGTTCAATCCTACCTATACAATATGTACATGGCCGTAAAACCTTTTCTATACTCGACATCCATGTAATTTTCACTTCATTATTTTCATGTTGAACAAGAAAGCGAAATTTTCGAGCTAAGCTCAATGTTTACGCAAAGCCTTAACATGTTATGAACGTCACGCAGCGCTACGGGCTTATTCCGTATATACTCGCTGACGAAAGGCACGTTCTGCAGTCACGATACTGCCTAAATACTGGATCGTAAATTGATAAGAGGGTCACCCTTGAATAGTAGAACTTAGACAGATATCAATGGCACAATGCTCCATTAGCGGAAAACCTGACATCGGGATATAAATGCCGTTGAAGTCAATCTTCGGTGCTTAGATGTTCACTTCGTAAGATTTTGCCTAAATATTAAGAAAATGATAATATTTATTTAGTTATGTGCATGAGAAGAATAAAGTCTTTGCTAACGAGCACCCGAAAGACTGAAACTTTTTGTGGCTCTACTTCTATTACCTATTAAATTATCTATTAGATAGTCCTATACTGCAGTGTTTCTCGTCCTTTCGCCATTTGTCTCGTAGCAGCAACACCCAGATACTACTAAGGTTAGGCTAAACGAGTAAGTAAAGGCGAAGGTGGGAAGGAAGGAATAGACAGTACTCGATTGGTTGAGTAGCCGTTACCTTTATAATAATTTGTGACGACGTCGTTATTATTAATGTCGTGGTTCATATTCTTGCAATCGCTTGTCGTCATCGTTAGACGGTCTGAATAGGCCCTGCGAAAGTTTCGCTGATTATGCTTAAGACAGTCTCCAGATGAAAAGGCTACACGGATGCGTCTTAGAGCATGATTACTCATTAGTGTTGATTGATTGAGAGGCCGATCGATCGATCGATCGATCGACCAAAAATATTTTTTTATACGGTTAGACAATTTTTGAATTGATGTTGCTCGGATGCATAAAGTACAACCCTAGCTCAAGGAACAGTTTATACTAGTAATTCACGTTACGCACTCAAAGGACGAGACCGTAATCAGGACAGGAAAATTTGGCGTCTACCGCTTGTCCGCTGGGGACGCCTCAATTAAGGAAAGCTTGAACGAACTTCATCCCACAGTGGGGCTAAGCGTAGCGAAGAAGCACATAGAACTAAGAACAACTCGGGCACAGTGTAGTTAAGGTTACATAACGCAACGATTTTAGTTGATAAAAAGTTTACTGCAAAGGTTCAAATATGTGTGGGTCTAAAGGTGCTGCAACGTCTGTAGAAACACAGCGAAGATACTCGTTACGCTAATTGCAACAAATCTAGCGATAGAAGCTGCACCATCAATCGATATTGGATGTTTTACAAATCAAAATTTAAGATGGAGTTTCCGACTGGTAATTCATTTGTTTGCAATACGACTTCCCAGTGATGACTGCAAACCTCCTCTAAATGAGGATTGGCGTAGGTCGTAAAGAGCTCCGCAAGCTTCGTCTGCCTTTATTTCTTGCTGAATATACAAGCCCATGACAGCATCACTCCAAAGCGCTGGGCGTAAGTTCACGAGCGGGCTTACTAGATGCCTGCACACTTATCAAGTTAATGACTTTATTATTTCGGCGCGGATTATATATTGTCTTTCAGTAGAGAATTCTTAAGTCGGAGAGTTAAATGCAGTAGAGAAAAATTCACTAGCATAAAAAAGTGTTCCGTTTTCTGGGTTCTGAACAGAGTATTTCAGTGCTGGTCTTATATTTAGAGACCCGGTTGGAAGCACTCTCTATTGTAAAGTTTTCGTTCTAGCAGCATACACATCTCAGCATACGTCCGGTACGTCCGATTTCCGCTTCTCAGGAGATCATCATTCCACGAATGAACCCTTTGCAATACCAGCGTAAAAGGTTTTCGATTTCCTACCCGATAAATTTCTGGAAATACAAGATGCTTCTTGAGCTCGTAGCAGCAGGGTACTCCATTGGGAATTGCCTTTTTCTTCTTTGGAATATCAAGCTTGGTCCCAGCCATCCGCGTCCTTGAACGAATGGCACTTGGGTAATATTTTCCGGAGTGGCCCAGCCGATATTCTGGCTGGACTACAGCCGAATACAACCGTGACAAAGTACCTTTCAGGAGATTGAATTAAACTGTGCAAAATTCCGCGGCTCTCGCAATCAAGTTTTAACAGCTCACGCGATTCAATCCCCCTCTTAATATCAGACAGACGGAGGCTTGAAATCGCCTCGCTTCGTTGACACAATGTAGACCTGTTCGGTTAAGCAGTTTATTGGTTTGATCATTAGAGAGATAAATCCTTAGTAACTGAAACCGCACGACGTACTACAGAAGCGGTACAGATCTGGGGTTCGTGGTTTTCACTTCTATTTTCAAAGAGCTGTTAGACTCTACATTACAATATAATCCTGGGTCCAATACCTAATGTCGAAACGTCGTACAACGAGAGATGATAACCCACTGTCATGAGAAGCTCTGAAAAATTAAAATGTAGAACATTGATAAACAGCTTGTAGTTACAGGGGTGAAAAATTTGTCTTATTAACTTTCAACAGTTGAATAGCCCGTCGATCGATTTCCAACAAAACCGCGTCGGTGCGAATCAAAAATCTTTTTCACAGAAAAGGGACATTTTTATAATGTCAAAAGCAGATGGGGACGTTACACGAACTTGCAAACATAGAGTGAAGCCATGTTAAACATGTCTTCAGGTTTTCAACAGGAGTCTTAATATTGTATGGCAAGTCATATTGCTGTCCTTAATAGATTTACAGAGAAAGTAAGGGTAAGCCTACAAAGAATACCACGACTGTTCTAGATAATCCGTTGCCGTAGTTATGTGAATGCTCTACATGTGACTTAACGATTAATCAGGGTCATGTCCAAACGAACTAAAATCCAAGTAACACCCTCTTTGACTCCCTTTTTGCTGTACATGGTTAAAGAAGATTTTACGAAAACAACATATCTTTTTCGAGAACGCACATAATTAAAAATATCTAGAGATACAATTTGAAACTTTAGGGCATGAGCAAAGGGGTGTCAGACGCTCGTGGCTGTACCACGCGTGTTGAAGTTCAATTTTTCATCTTACGTCTTCGTACTTCTTTTCAATTTCTTTAACTCATATTTTTCTAAATCTTCCCAAAAAAGAAAACAATTTTCGGCTATATGTCAGCTTGGAAGTGTTTCCGCCGTTGAGCGTCACTAGGGCATGCCAAAAGGATAGGTCGTACGTGCGCTAAACATCATACGAGATACTGCCGTTTCCTGAGCTTGAAACTCACCCGCATTCTGCTCCTACATTTGTAGAGCTTCATGGTGTTAGCGTGCACCAGCAAGATCGTTTTGTCCCTGCATTCGCGCACTGTATATGTCAATATTTCGTCACGAATTCGCAAGCCAGCTTTGAACCATTGGAAGAGTTACAAACTGCATATGTATTCGAACCTGAACAGCACTTCACGTCCGGCTACACAAGCACACTCATAGCTCGTCACGCCTTTAAAATCGCCAAACTGAAGTCTATCATTATATATCGACCGTATTGTCAGCTACTTGGTAGGGGTTCATCCTATAAAATGGTCGTTGCTTCCACCGTGGAACGGTTCGTGCTGGGCCGCTAGCATTCGCCCCTGTAATCACTGCTTGTAGCTGGAACAGCACACTTGCCGTAGTCGACATAACCAGACGGATATCTCCCTTCCCTGCCCTCCCGAGAACGTTATGTCAAGTGACCGCACATTATGTTTTACACCATTAGGAGACTCGTTAGAGCCTAGGCTGCTAGGATGACAGTTAATACGAACAGAGGTATACTCTTAAATACAATAGATCTTAAAACACCTACGGCAATGTTTAATGCTTGACTTAGCTGTTCTTATCAAATCCTGGTACAATGTTTGCAGGTTACGTTGGTTCATTACGGACTACCGATCTAAGCTAATGACTACCTTTCATTTATATATAAGAGCAGGGTTTTGTACACAACGATCGCGCAGTCAGTGTGTAATATTCGGAGATGTACCTGTCCGTGGTGTTTCTATTGATTACTACCAAGGCGTTTACGCGAAGTGTTCAACGGTGAACCATCGAGTAGTCACCGTAAATGTATTTGAGGATTACTTGTTTTCCTCGTTGGCAAAGCCTGCCACACACAAAACAAGAAGCGCAACGTCCTTCACTTAGTTGTCTGTATTGCGCTGTATGCCATTATCGTTGGCACCATCAAGAATTTATTACAGTCCTCGTTTTCTAGGCAATTTCGTTCGTCGTCAAGAGCTTGTTATAGCACTCGGAGGGTAACGTGGACACAAACATCGTAACCCTCGTCTATCCCTATAATTACTGATTAGATAAAATCGAGGCTGTAACGCCAGTGAAAAAATATAGTAATGATTAGGTTTTTGGGCTATACATGCTGTACGCACTCTAGACTTTATGACGCTGTATGTGCTCGTTTGGCGGACTTTGACATCCTGGACATAGCCCGAAACACCAGCCAGTAGGCCAATGAAAAAGGCCATAGATGGTGACCTGTTGTAGTTGCATTAAGTGTTTCAACAACAAAAGTAAATTTTTAGATGTACTTACCGAAATCTTTGTGGCTTCTATTATACCGGACGGAGCAGCGTACTTCTAAAACATTCCCAGCACTGACCGTCCCAATGTTAATATCTCATTCTCCCTTCATCTTATTACAAAAAGACAGACATCCCCAAAGACTTGGGGCTGTCTAATCGCACCCAAAAATGGATGATGACTGTCATATTTCAAGTGAATAGATCATTGTAAATACTCGACAATTTGGGTTACAATTGTATTCTAAACTAGACTGAAACATAATTTTCTTCCAGTGAATTTGATACGAAAGCAGCATCTAGCGGTATTACGAACAAACGCTTTAGCCAGTTGTAGCACTTCACGTGGCGGATTCATAAGCTCGGCAATAGCGTTGTGGCTAAAAAAAAAACACCTGAACTATTTTTTCCTCCTATGTTTTAAACGCGTATCCTCGTTTGCCATACCTAGCTCTGAAGCATGATCAGTTTTTTGGTTTCTCATCTGCTTACTTTATTATAATAATAATAATAATAGTAAAAATAATAAACCTCTTTCAATCACTTCAAATGCTTTCCGTCTTAATCTGGTCAACCTGTGCATTTCTCGCGTCATTTCTGCCGTTACCCATTACTAGCAGCGGTCGTTTCGTGACTGTCATAATTTCCAGCGTTAACGCCGCTTTCGATTGTACGCTACTCGTTTTCGATCTACCACCCGCGAAATATAGATATACATCTTTATATAATCTTTAATAGTCGGTCGGTTGAATTGCGCCGATCTGTGGCTTCCATTTTTTCACTCAAGGGCGAATGCTGCATCTTCGAGCCCAAGAGCAATGTTTCAATGCTTCACCGCAGTATTCCTTGTGGAGATACTTGTATTGGATCAGATGTACCATATGGAACTACCTTTGAGATAATACAGACCTTCACTGAGTGAATTTAGCCTCATCGAATACTTCCTGTGTTTTAATTTTTTTTTTGTAAATGTCAACTGTTTTTTTTTCGGTACCATTTGTCATTCGAGTTTCCTCTCAACATTCTGTTAAAACAATGTTAATTGGCTTATGTGTGATTTAAGTGCAACTGCGGTACAAATTTCTTAAATCTCATTTTCTCAATGTCTGCTTCCTCCTCATTAATCACAAGTTAATTTGTTGTGAATTTAATTTGTCCTATTTGCACTGTATCCTAATACATAGCTCTTTGTCGTGTTGGCATGACAGCAGGCCGAATACGAAGTGGTTGTCTTGGTCTTTGCTGCCCTATGCTAACAGGTCCGTTCGTTCCTTTTTATACATTAACTTTATATCCCGACACACGCACATACACGCCCTCTCAGAAAATCCATTGAACATAAGTTATTTCGCACCTATAACGCCGTGCGACCGTCACTTATGAATTCGTTATTTCTACTAAATATTATTATAGTATTACTATAGTATTTAATTAGTTTTTTTTTAGTATAATATTATTATTTTCTCACAGTTATAGTAGTTATAATTTTCTCGCTTGCTCTTGCTGTATGATGACTTATTATGTTTTGAATGTCACGCCGTGATGGCAACCATAGTGAAATTACAGGGACGGCGTTGCCTCTAGCATTTGTCATAGTTCCTCTGTCTGTAGCATATAATAAAAGGAAATTTCACTTGACCGGATTGTATATAACTCGATGTAAACATTTAACCAATACTGGGCTGCTGTAGCTTTGTCTGTTATAGCCATAGATTAAAAGCGGGTCCAATTAACAGGCGCGGAGCAGAAATTTATCGGATTGAAGGTGCCTCCAATGGCAGGGGGGTATGTGGATAGCATTACTTTTCCACAGTCCGATGAGCGAGAACAGAGCAAATAGTGCTCAATAATGCCATTTGCAGATGCTGCTTCCAGAGGTCCGTTGCACTAGACTTTTCGATAGATAAACGATACATGAGGAATTTGGACTCAATGATACGTGGTGAATAGCGTCAGTCATGGACCGTAGTAGGTCCATCGTAAGAGATCGACAGAGCTAATGGAGAGCAAGTTGACTATGTGGCTGTATTGAAGGCGCTGATTCCTGTCGAATCAACCATAGCCCGATTTGATTCATGGGGAACTGGAAATGATCATCACTGCTTCGAAAATCACTTGTGGACTATTCTTGTAAATGGTCGGGTACGATATGACTGTAACACAGCTCCGCACGATTGTGATTGTATAACTTCGAATGGCAAAGCGTTTGTTTCAGCTATCTACTATCCAACAGCGTTTAGGCTATCTTTAGTTGCCGGTCGTCGTTTCTGATTCCCGTCTGCATCAGTTCTTATCTTAAATCTTAAATCACAGTTGCTATACATACATCGCAGTCGTGGTCCGAAAGTGTATTAGACTATGAGCATGTTTACGCAACCAGTCGCTTATACCGTTCTCATGCAGAGATTTCTTGTTCCCTGCTTCAAGGACATCATCTACTGTTAGTGAGACGCTTTACGCTTTCCCATATTTCGCTCTCTCTCTCGCACGCGCTCTCTTCAACAATCTGGGCAAACGAGACGCTGACCGCGATTTTCCTTTAACGTCTATTTCGTTTTACAATATTATATACTAGCAGCAATAGTTCATAGCAATAATAACCCTACTCATATTTTACAGATTTCCGTTGTAAAGTCATCTTATAAAAAAAAAAAAAATGATCGAAAAACCAAAGCATTCTTTTCTTTCTTATGTCGCCGTTAGCGACGAGTCCTATGATCTTCATTTCTGACGCTAGGATATACACTCATGTGGAGTCGTCAATGAACGCATTAACATATGCTATGTAGTAGATCTTCAATTGTATAATGCATACGGCATATAGCGATTATACACTTGATCGCTAACAAACGATAATATTGGCAGTAATATAATAATAGTTATGCACTCATTGTCACACATAGCCATTAGGTTTTGCAGAGTTGGTCACCGGCGAAAAACGAAGAATATACTTCATCGTCTATATATATATATATATATATATATATATATATAAAATAATAATAGCTATTACATGTTGTCATTGTTACTATGTATATATATTTATGTAAAGTATGTACAGTACATGATAATTACGTTACATTAGAATGTTCGTTTTCACGTAGCGTATTTAACCGCACACTACTACTAGTACTACCGTTCATAAGTATAATAATTAATGGTGCTAACACATTGCGAGATCTGTCACACTCAAATATCCTAACCCTTTTCCCCAGTTCGCCCTGACATCTGCTGCCGTTATGATTTATTTTCGGCCTTTTTGCACTTGAGCTGAAGTCATTTCTGTCATAATTTTACACGATCTTAAGTATTCTTAGCATCATACTTTTGGTAGAAACTTTGTCAGATATATGTCGAAACAACGTCCAATGATCGAGGACGCTGCTGGCATATTTGGTGATTTGCAACACATGCAATAGCTCCTCCTGTCGCGAGAACGGGTTGTAATTATAAAAAAAATCGGATTATCGTGTTTACACTTCAAGGCCCGGAACTATCTTGGCCCTCTTACTCGTTAGCTCAACTGGACAACACTATTTTTGTCACAAGCTTTCCATTGTCTTCCAGACACATTTTTACATCCGGACAAACACTCCCTCGCAACAGACATCCTTTCCTCATTACTCCAGTTAACGTGTACACTCACTTCATTGTTCTCGTTACCTTTTGCATCGTTTCATTCAGATCCCCATAGTTTATAGTCATTAATGTGATTACTGTTGTTATTACTGTGATGATCCATTACAACATCAGTCGTCTACTGTCTTATCCCATTATCTTGCTTCTGCGAGAGTGCTCCTGTTCTCATAACTCTATGCTCTATATTCCATGTCACCAGTCTTCGATTTCAGTAGCAGAACCTCCCAGTCTGCCGAAAAGACTATCGTCTATTGTTCGTGAGTGGATTGATAACGGGTCCAGTTACTCAATTACCAGCAACCATCATCGTCACCATTACGTTATTCCTATTATATATTATTACTGCAAAACATTACACTAAGTCGTTCTACATTACGGCTTTCTACGTAACCTGCTTCCAATCATAATCGTGTAGTGATCATTCCGACCGCCAATTTCAGTTTGCGCACGAGAAGGCCCTAGCCAGTTACAGATACATCCACGATGACCTGTCCTCCCTTCCTAAAACGCTCTGTTCTATATCACGGCCTCTATGAGCTTAATTCTCATCTTGTGTTGCATCAGACACAAGGGGAAAACTGGACCCTAATATTGCTTTGTTATGTCTCTTTCTGCCTACGCCTAGTCTTAGTGGAAATGTGCACGAGAAAAGCCAATGGTTTATTCGTGTGCATTAGCCAATCGCTTACGCATCGACAGTTGCTTTTTCTAATAAAATCTCAATTATTGTTTTGTTTCTTGCGAATTTTTAACTTTCTGAATGCCCCTATTTTATGTGTTCAACACTGCCCGACTGATTAGTTGTTGTTGTTGTTGTTGTTGTTTGTTTGATGAATCACAATTAGACAAACTAAATCATCGGCGGTCAAACGACTTTACACTGGAGCTTGTGTATGTTTTCCAGTTACATCTAACAGCTGTCACCTTGAATTTTCGATTGCTAAAACCGAAATCCATTATAAACTCGCACACGCAATGGTGCTAGAATTGGACCAGACACCTGATCGGCCTTCCCTTCGTACATTATAATCCGCGATCTATTAGCCATCGGCACACTAACGCTCCACGCATGCTTTTCCCAGCTCTCATAACGCTGGTAGATGGGCAGTAATGAAATGTATAAGCGGTATTCAAATCTACGTTCGTGCAACTTACTGATGTACCCTCGTGTGTTAATAGTACAGTTGTATAATAATAATAATAATAATCTTGACGATTGAATGACTTACACACACGATTGTTGTTATTATTATCCAGCCTCGTCATCGGTTTAGATTCATTATTCGTTTTCTTTGACGTCATCATATCACTACGGCGGTTATGGGACACATCTTCCCAAAGAAGAGAGTTCTCCACTTTTCTTTCATTCAACTAGACAATAGTAGCTTATCCGTGACAATCAATCTCATCTTTCTATAGCATTCATCGCATAGCGAGGAGCTAAATCTGGCTAAAACGCTAATCTGTCTGACCCCCGCTCGCGAAACACGCATCTTTTTAAGCCACTCCAAGTGCTCGAGACAATATTAATCTAGAACGCGGTTTGGTCATGAGATATTGCCCAGCGTATAGGGTCAACAAATTTGTCTTCGTGCGGTTTTGTTCAAGATGGTGGCAAAGTAACTGCAACATCCGACCAGCATTTTCACGCTTGACGTGACGTCGTATTCGCCCCACAGACGGACAAACCTAACGAGAGAACGTGTAAGGGAGGCGGCGCCATAATAATTATAGATCACTACACATTCAAAGTTGTTTTCTTCTAAATACATTTGATTTACATGCATATACACACTCATGTAAATACATATGTATGTATGTATATCTTATTTGTCTTTATCTCTGTTTCTAATATTGAATATACGTGGGTTGGTTGACGATGAGAAATGAAAATAAAAAGACGCACTTATGGAATGAAAACAGCTATAATAGTGACATCGATCACCGCTGTACAATCAGGTTAATAATGAGTTAATGAAAAAACTGGCAGTCCAATACAGGTAGGTCACAGGCACCAGATTTAGGCGAACAGAGACAGACCTTCGACGCCGCCGTAATATTATTCACAGATGTGATTGCATCTGTGAATAATATTGCAAGTATGTTGCAGTTAGTCGGCTACCTTGCGTCGTATTTGTTTGAGAAAATTGTGTTCTGGCTGAATCAATTATTTTTGTTTAATTTTCACTTTGGCGAACAATATAGCGGGCCCGTATCTTTCTTCGATCATTTTTCCCGGTCGTTTTTTTCGTGTTCACTCGTCTTATTTTTGCCACTAGCCAGCAGTGTAGGGGTCAACCAAGCACCTCATAATAAAGACATTTCACTTGTCCTCATCAATTATCAAGTCGTTATAGACAAGCGTCATCATATATATGCCTGATTATGGCGACTTTTCTCTTTAACGACGTAACACTTAGGGGGAACGAGTGGAATGGTTTACTAACGGCGTTGGGTTGATTCCTAAATTGCTAGTGGGTAGTAAAAATACAACGAGAAAGCGTGAAGCAGAGAAACAAGGACGGAAAATAACCGAACAAATTTAACTAGATGAGCAGTGAAATAGTAGTCACTGTACTCATACTAGGAGTTGTAATAATAATTGTAACAACAACTTTTTAAATGACGAAATCTATTCAAGACCAAGAGTAGAATATCCAAAATCAGAACCCTTAGGGCATATGCGGAGTGTCTGTTAAGCACACATATGGAAGCTAAGCGAACACACACACATATACAAATGTATATTAATAACACAAAAAGGTAATAAAAAAATACTTATGTCCAGGCGCTTTCTCTTCTCTACTACGTTCGACCAATGATTAAACCATTCAGGTAACATTTCTTGTTTTCGAGTCGTTTGAGAGAATCTACAAATATCGATGGGCGCTCAATTCAAGATGGAGTTTCCGTTCTGGGGAGTGTTCCTTGCATTGCTTTCTCAGTTGTTTATCTAACTGTGTCATTTCTCACCGCTTTCATCACTTCGCACTCAGATTGCCGATCACTCAAACTAACGCCCCACAGTAGCTCATGTCCACCATATGCCTTTATGAGTTGGTGCGACATCTCCTCTGGAGTAGAGCCGCATCAAGCACCAACCGTATCGTTCGCCGTTTTTACATCATCACTACACGCTTGTTTTGCTCTCACACTCGCCTTTACTTTTCTCAGACTCGCTCGTTATTGCTTTGTTTTGTATACTGCGGTACTGTTGATAAAGTTAATTGTTTACTTAGATGTGCATCTATTTGTGTTTGTGTAGCTAAGCAAAAAGTTTTTTTTTTTTTCGAAAATTTGCGACAGGCGAACGGCGTGAAATAGCGGAAAGTCAATGAGACCATACGTACGATAACGGCAATATCTGTACAAAATACGGAGTGTGTTTAAAATAATGTTTTCAAGACCTTTTATATGTGGGAGGTTTCGATTTTTTTTTTCGACAACGAAACAGTATACAGTTAAAAGGGTTTTTCTTTGTCAAAATGTCTAAAGGCACATAAAGGTGGTATACAAGAACAAAAGCTCACAAAAAAAAGAACAGCAATGACAACAAACTCTTGCACTGTTTCGTCGCCAAATAAGTTATGTTGAATTTGCTTGAAGTACCAAAGGCTTTCAATGCTGCTGGATGGTATTGCATGTACCTCGGCCACAGTGGTCGAAGTGATGTGAATTACTCCTGTACGTGTGAAAGTTTTGAAGTAATTTATGCATTAGTAGCCTGACAAAAGAAAGCTCACAAGTTCCATTAAGGCTATAGTTACAATAAATAGTAATGAAACGACGACATTGTATTGCCATTCGTTTGTTATCAGCGTCCACCTATTGCCGAGGATGCATCTTGTAGTTTCTTTTGTAACACAACGATGCGTTTTCAGTTCAGCGATGCATGCGTAGGCGCGCTACGATCTATGCAAAAAAAAAACAAGATATATATCGTCTAAATATATTTACAACAGTGTTCTATATTAAGACAGTGAATATATGTAGGTCACATAATAAGTATGTAATGTGATTCGTCTTCTCTCTTCGTACAAGCTTCTCTGTACAAAGACAAACAGGTCAACAAACAACTAAAAGTAGCTGTACGGAGCAAAACAACTAAGAAAAACGAAAACGACACCGTCATTTTATAACGTATATCTATCATTATCATCATCATCAAAATTAATAAATAATCACCGAAAGGTGATCATTTCTATTTGTTTGTTCTTGCGTGTGTATCTGTATGAATGTGAATTTATTTGTACGGCTCTGTGTCTGACTATACATTCATGTAATAACGACGATTCGGTCCCTGTTCCATGTTTGGTTTTTTATAACCATGTATGTTTTGTATGTTTAGGCATGTATGCAATAATAGTATTGTTTACGTATACATCTATCCATTTATTGTCGATGAGTCGAGTACATGGATCTATAATAGGGGTGGGGAGCAGGCGGTGCATGAGGCGGATATAGGGTGCTAGGCGACATGGTGGGCGTGAACTGTGTATGGGGCGGGGCGAAGTTGGCAGCGTTTGGTGGCATTCCGCCGTGTGTTCCGTGACCGTGCTGGGGTGGACCTGCGCCCCCCTGGCCGAATAGGCCGCCTCCACCGGCGCCAGCCGTTGACGAGTGGTGAGCTGCAGCGTGCGCGGAGTAGCTTGGCGTATGGCTATGGCCGTGGCTGGCCGCACCGTGATGATGCGGTGGTTGACCAACGTGAGGGGGACCTGTAGCATGGGGATGGTGTGTTGCACCTGCTGCTCTGGGAAGTCCGGTTCCCGCCGGACTTCTAACACCACTACTGCTAGCGTTGCCTCGGGAATGGACCGATCCTGGCCCCCCTGTCGTTGCCGAACCACCGCCTCCACCAACAACCGAGGGATGTTGCACCCCCGACGGCCGAAGGTTGCCACTCGCAGCACCGGCGACGGCACCAGCTGTTCCATGAACTCCGTGAATACCCCCAGCGCCAGCAGCTCGTCCATGGGACGGCGGCGGGACGCGACCCATTGCTGCCGCAGCGGCCGCTGGTGCAGTAATTGCTGCATGGTGACTGTTTACCTGGGCCGTCGAAACGCCAGAACCAACCCGGGTTGATGACGAAGAGACCGTTGGCGACGCGGATGAGGCGCTTCCCGTGCCACTAGTGACCGTCGTCGTTCCAGCAGTGGGAGACGGTGCCACCCGAGATGTTTGTAAGGAACCCTGGTGGGGACTGCCAACACCTGTGTGTGCGCTGGGTGGTCCGTGCAGGCCACAAGTGGCTGATTGATGCGCAGTTGGCGGTGCACCCGTCATTGACTGCTGCTGTTGTTGCTGGGATAAATGCACCGATTGATGCTGGGACGGCGCCTGCTGGCTTGGGTTTAGTGGGTGGGCAGCTGATGTTTGCTGATGTTGTCCGCTTGAAGACCGCTCTGGAGGTGGTGGAGCAGGCTGTTGTTGAGTCAGCTGTTGTACGGCGACCTGTTGAGCCGGAGGAAGCGCAGTTTGACCTTGGCTAGTATTGTTATTATCAACTGTAGGGATAAGAGAGGCTGCGGGAGGGGTTACCACCGGGCCGGGTGGGCCCGTTGGCATCGGCGGTGTTGGTGTCGATACAGGTGAACTTGGCCGAGAGAACTTCTTATGATGGTGCCGCTTCTCGCGGAACTTCTTGTGTCGATGAGCGTATGACGAACCATCAGACGAACTGGAACTTCGTGATGGCGACTGAGGTGGATTCTCCGGACTCTGAGCCCGAGGTGGACTTTTCGGAGGGATTGCTTTAATTTTAATTGAGACACCTCCACTTCCTGAAATTTGACAGATTCGAAGGGATAGAGCGTTTTGATATGCACATATATTAAGGCTTTTTTTAACGATGCATAAAGGATCGTACACGTTAGGGATCACATAAGCGCAGATGCAGTCAGATTTTACCATCATGCCTAAGATCAGCAAAAAATGTACATCAGTCCAATACAGCTTACTAATTAGCTTACCCTTTGCCCTGTGAAATACTGACAATACCGCTCAAATCTGACGCGCTGACCGAAAAAAAAAAAAGTTAACGGCGAACAACTTCAACTAATGATCACACACGCGTAACAAGTTGAGGAAATCGTACAGATCTACAGATCTTCTAGTCATAACATTTCAATATTAAACCTATCTATTCTAATTCATCAAAATAAAAAACAAACTTCATCCATTTTCTGATGGTCATTTCGAATTCAAAGAAACAGGATCTCGCACGATTCATATGAAGCTTTGAAGTCAAGCATTCAAGACTTGATGCTTATAGCATTGCTAACAAATTTAAGTGATTCACTGCGTCCTCACCTCAAATTAGATTAAAAATCAGCAATACATGCGACTAGCGTTGTTGGACTATATGAATACTTGGTTTTTTAGAAGAAACTGAAAAATTATAGTTGTGTAAGGAACTAATAACTGAACGGCACTTTTCAGCAGTGAGGCCTTTCCTTCGTGGTCATGGAGGCTCTTGCTTTTCGAATTACTTAATGACCAACGGTGTAGTTATAGTGGCCTTATCATATTGATTTTAACGTCATCATTATTAGCTGGCCCACACAAAGTGCGCTGATTTGGATTTGGCCCACTGTGTTTCCGTAAAACTACCTTCTTCTGTGTTTTGCATGCAGCTACACACACACACACACATATATACATACTCCTTGTATACATTATTACAGATAGCCGTATAGAGCGTACAGATAGAACAGTGATTTCTCATTAAAAAGTAAACACAAAAAGTGATCTCTCCATTTTTGCTGAGGTTATCGCCGCCGTGATCACCATCGTCAATATGATCAGCCAGCAGATGGTCGTAGTGACTTGCTCACCTTGGGTATCGACGACCCATTTCTTCTTCTCCTCACCAGTCTGTTGCTGATCGCCACGGCTACTATGAGAATGACTCGACGAATGGGACGAGAAACCACTCTGCTGCTTGGAGCCGGACGACGAACTGGACGTCCGTCCAGCAGAAGCTGACGTCGATGACGTAACAGCAGCGCTGCCGCTACTGACATGCGAGGATGAGCCGAGTTCGCCCGAATTGGATCCGGTAGCTCCCGAGCTGCTGGTGGCCAATAACGCCGTATGGCCTGAATTTCCTCCAGCCAAGCCCGAACCGACCCCTGGTTCGCTGGCGACGTTGGCAGCAGCAACGGCCGCAGCTGCTGCCGCGATTGAGGAGGATGAGCTGCTTTTGGACTTGTGCGAATCCTGCGAGTGCTTCCTTTTCTGCTTCTTACTGCTGCTCCCACTCGAACTGCTACTACTACCCACTCCACTGACGGGGCCACCGCTGTTCGCACTGTTACAGACGGTGCTTAGACCAGAAAAAGGGCCACCCTGGGAAGAGCTGTTTTCTCGGTGGCCACTGTTTCCGCTTCCGCCACCGCTGCCTGACGCTAATGGGCCATGCTGGCTGTGGCCATGCGAGCCGCCTGTGTGACCAGAATGTTGCGGCGAGTTTTTGAGCAGCGAGCCGAGATTCAACACCAAATTACCTATACGTGTGATAAAATGTAGGGCAATTAGACAAAGCACGTTTAGAGGTAGTTTTTTCAATTTACTGAACAGATTAGCCTTTAGGAATTTACAGAGTGCAGTTAAATGCTCAACGTTTGCTGTTCTAACCGATAAAACTGTATGTGTCGGTTAACTTGGAATACATTTTTAATCAACTTACGTGTCTTTTTTTGATATATATCTTAATATAATTTTATGTGTCCGATTTTTGGTATGCTTGTTAGTGGAGTGAGCCGACCTTTCCATAAAAACAAAATAAGTAAAATGTACGGATCATAGGTCGATTAATTAGCGTATTTTTTTTGAGAAAAAAGGAAGGTTCAGCGATATTAAAACAGCCTGCTCATGGATGAATATCCCAATGATGGCCCACATTTCGGGCATCCTTACACAAACCTTGCTGTTGATGATGACCTGACTGAGGAGTGGAATTATGATGAGAAGCGCTGCCTGCGGGCGGCGCCTGCGAGGAAGGCACAGGACCAACAGGGACAGTTGCTGATTGCTGTTGCTGCTGAGCCGGCGACACGTGATGCTGTGAAGCCGGAGTGGAGTGGCTGCTGGCAGGTGTATTACTGCCGACTGTATTCTGATGGGAAGCACCTGGATGGACGGAAGGTGCAGGGGATTGTGGTGTTGTATGCCTAGGCGAAGCGCCGACAATTGCCGAGGCGGGACCCCGTGGCGATGTTAAGTTGCTCCCCATGTGAGACAAGCCACAATCCGTCTAATAAACAAAAACGCACAGAAAGTCAGATTGAATAGTTAATAACATCATGTTGGTTAAGGTATACGGCAACGCACAGTGTATGATGCACAATGGTTTGCTGAACGAAATAAATAAGTTTTGCAATTTTGCTGTAGACGTGTTGAATGCAAGATGCGTATTATTATTATTATGTTCACTCTGTTTAAATCTGGACATGTGTGTATATTTATTAAAATTAGATCACTGTTTTCTCTCTAATTTTCTCGGGTTGTTATTGATTTCACCTCATTTCTACAATGTACAAAAACGAACGCATCTGACCTTTGCAGAGTGTTGTCTGCCGTTCCCGAGTTCCAAGCCATCCTCCCCATTGGCGGGTTCCATTTTAATTCCACTGCTGTTTCCAGTAACATTCGTGCCAGCCGGAGTTGGTGGTTTCTTACGGTGGCACATCGTTGAGGCAACTTCTTTCAGAAGTTGCTCCCGACTTAGTGATGTTCCTGTTGTCATCATCTAGAGAAACACAGGCAACACAAACATCAAGATATGACGTCACGCTTCACAATTACTGGATTATATATGGCTACACAAAATCTCAGCAAACCAAACGTAGGGCTGAGGCCGAATAATCTCTCGCTATTTAAATTAAGACAATGTTCCAGGCAAAGCAACGATTATTGCGTTGCCCATTTTGCTTTATTCCTATAACAATCTATTTTTATAATAACCCGAAAGTGAACTAAAACGCGCGACAATACGTTATCTTGTCACTTTGAACCTGTATATACTAATTATTTCATTCCAATATTTTTCCTGCGTGCGTGGGCCTGATTATGTTGGTAGGTAACTGCTCAAGCGAATACAGTGTAATCATACCAAATAAAAGGATCTATATCCAACGCCGATTTTCTTCTCAAATAATCTCTATGCACTCCCATTAACACTATATGACTCCTCGTTTCTTTGTCTCTGTATAATAGACGTTTACTAAGGGTTATCACACGAAATCGACATAAATTATCTGTATGTACCTGATGTTGTTGACGCACAAGAATCAAGTTTCGTTGCTGTTCCTCGAAAAAGGCGACGTCACGATCAAGGCTGCTGCTTCGAGCCTGCAGCTCTTTATGACGAAGGACAATCTCCTTGGCTTTGGCTAATAGCTGCGAAGGTGCGGACACTTCAATATCTAGCTCACACATGCGTGCTTTTAGTAGCGTGACGCTGTCTTCAAGGAGGGTCTTCACCTGCCGATCCAGCTGATCCTTCTTGGTAAGTAGCTTTTTTTGCCGTTCGCGCTCCTTTTCAATTTCTGTACGCAGCTCCTGCAGCATGCTATCCTCCTTAAAGCGGCGGATCAAGTAGATGTAGTCTTGCCGCATGCGGTCCAGTAGAAGCTCCAGTTCTTCGTGGTAGTCCTCATCGTACTAAACCAAACACATTATGTATTTCGGAGGTGAATAAGAGATTATGACGTGAAAAAATTTGCTTATGTGCTTTCGTGTTTATGATGCTATGCGATTCGTGTGGTTCAGTCTGTGTGTAGAGAAAACTGGCACAGAATGATATTCGGGGAAGATTGAGTTGAATTAAATTGAAAGCGATGGAAACCGATACTTGCGCTTAGCAGCTATAGAATTGTATGTATATATTCCCATAGAAGATCAAACGTTGGTCATATATAAATATTAGTTATTATGACATTTGAGTTCGATGAAGAACGTTTGGTCACTTTTAAGATTTATGGCTTAAATGAGCATTAAAACAGTTGGGCCACAAAAACCATCTTCTTAAATTAACCAGTCAAACATGAATCAACATGAATTTCTATTAGATCGAATGAACACTCACTAGCGAATTGGTCAAAACGCCCCCACCGCACGAAGCTTCGTGCTGAGCGAGATCGTCAGATGTTGTCGAATGGTTACGGTTCCGGCTTGATCGACCGCGACATATCTCAAGTGTGCTATTCTCGTGCTGATTATGGTCTGTTAGAGGCTTGGTATTCTCATTGAGTAGGTGATGATGGAGTACGGGCGGACTCATACGACCTCGCACAATATCTTCCGCGGGCGAGCTTGACTCGTCGTCTGAGTTGTCGAGTTTGGCTTCAACGCAGCCAGGCGGAGGACTTAATCCCTCCTGTTGTTGCATGGTTGATAACAATGTATGCGAATGCAGCGTGTCGAGACTGCTGGAGTATTTGCTTGAACCACCCGGTCCACCGCGACCGCCCGCGTTTCGCTTCTGCGTGCCACGTGGCCGGCCACGAGGCTTCGGCTTGTTTGCAAGCAGTCCTTGATTAACTGTAGCACTAACCGATGCGGGCTGTTGTCCAGCGGGCCTTCGGCCTCGCCGTCCTGGTGCCCTCTTCGCAGGTGGCTCCTCCTCATCGTCATGGCCTGACGAATTGTTGCCATTCGAACTCTTGAACCCCCGCGTATTCTTGATCTACAAGTACGTTCGAGGGAGAGAGAAAACCATGCACCATAAGCTAGGATTATTATAGGTCCGTTCGAAATAGGCCAAAAATACGTCAGTGTTTTATCGATGGAATAAAGAATTCTAACAGTAACGTTGCACAAGACAGTATACTTAAAATTCGTTTTATGCGATCAAAGACGAATCAGTACATTTAGCGGACCATGTCGGCAATACCTACATGTTACTGTAATTCGCTGCAAATATGTGCGCCCTGTCTGTCCAAATTCTTATAATGTTTATCTAACATATCTATACCTACGTACCCATTCTGTCCAGGCCCTTCGCGTGGTCGGCCCAAATACTTCCGAATCTTCGTCAAATAGACTTCCGTTAGATGACTCCATATTGTAGTTAACCATATTTCTTCGACGCTTCCCGTTAGCTCCGTTCTCCTCTAGCGTCGAATTTTTCTTACTTTCAAAGTACCTGTTGAGATACGTTGCACATGTGGTTTGACAGTGCAGAGGAGGTACCGATCACAGAAAACTTAGGTTAATAAGGCTGTTGCCGACCACCGATCATTCACAATTCGCTTAATGCATAAATATAGCTAGCGAGTCAGTTGTCTATTCAATCAACGCACTAACCAAATGTTTTAGAAGTCATGATACGACCATTCGAGGCCAGCATAAACCCGCGTGCACAATATCACCTATTCCGTATGACGCCTGTGTGTGTTTCATTCTGGCCAGGTATCAATAAGCGGCTATTTAATGACCACACAACACATCAACTACAAGTGTTATATGTAATATAATAATCAACGAAAGCATTGGAGGTTGAAATCAAAGACGTCCTTTCTTCTAGGTGCCATCACCAGGCTGCTAACGGTCGATATTTTTTGTTAGCATTGTGTTACAATACATTGAAAATATGGAGACTGTTTGTTGTGAAACTAAAAATTAAATCTTATTAACATGCGAAGTAGTTAGGATGAACATTTTAATGCCGTTTACAACGTATTCTTTATACCTCACTTATTGCCGTCAACAACATCCACAGGTGCTTAAAACAAGAACGACCTGTGCGTTTCTGCGTCCTGTGCGCTGGGCACAGACATCAGCTAGTAAAGCGATTGTCCAATCAAAAGAGATTTACTAGCTTCATCGGAAAATATAGTACCCCTAGTGAAGAAAGTATGCTTTTTGTGTTTGATAGCAAAACCAACAAGCTGCGTTACATCTCTATACATAGAACACCCACCCAGCATGAGATCTGCTATGTAGAACACTAGTATAAGCAGTGAGTACCCAAAACAAATTGCTTAATTCTTTTCGTTTACTATTCAGTTACTAAATATAGCGAGTAATATTTATATACTGTAAACATAGCAATAACTACGTACGCTGATACAGTGATTTCAATTTATAAACTATTATACGTAAATACAGTGCAAGTTATTCGAGCTAAACGAGTATTGCCTTAAACCATTTGGTTTTGTTTTTGGACCTTTCATTTATATCTATTGATAACCTAAAGGAATTCTCTTTATGTATTACTATATAATCATGTCGTTGTTTATCCCATAAGATGTCATCTCTCACCTCTGCAGTTTGGTTCGATCGATGCAGTGCAGGTAGTAGGAGACGGGTTTTCCTGTCCACGACACGGACCCCTTCTTGGGTTGAACCTCGCGAACGTGCAGCATGGCCCCGATGTCCGACAGCGTTCGGTCGGTTAGACGAAACTGCAGCGGGCAAAAGGCACGGGACGATATGATCCGAGAACCATCGCGCATCTCCTGGAATAGCTGCTTTAGCTGATGATCAACAGTTGGTCCGAATGCAAAATTATTAGCAAACACGATCGAGGCATTCTCAATGAGATGTCGATTCTCCGCCGATAGAAAGTCGCCCCGAATGAGCTCGTAGTCGGAGTATGACTTGCCATACCATCGCATCCAAAACCGAAAGTTCTTGTCCATTCGTTCGGCGTAATGGTTCGGTGTTTCCGCCTTTTCGATGCCGATACATTGCTTCACCTGGGTCATTGCTGCCACCTGTAGGACCACCTGACCGACACCTGAACCCAGATCGACGAAAATTGTATCATCGTCGAAGTCCGTCTCCTGTGTCATCTGGGCGACGAAGTCGAATGACGTCTCACCGTACACTTCCGGCGAGAATGGTTCGTACATGTTGAGTCGATCGGGATCGAGGACCGACTGGTTATACACCTTAAGGATAATGTGCCTGAGAAGACTAAGCGATGGTCGCGTCGCCTTCCGCATTGATGTACCTTTCCATATCTTGAGCACCGAGTCGATCGCTTTGTTGAAGCGTTCGCATAGCGAGCGCATACTATCGTAATCTCGAGGATCGTACTCGTTGAGTACGTGATTTTCCAGAGCCGTTTTGATCTCGGGAAAGTCTTCGCACACCAAACGAATCGTCTCTACAATTTCGACCTCGCCATCCTGTTTGTCCTGTAGGTCAAATAGATAACCAGTAGTGTTACAAACACGGTGCAAATCGATAGTTAGTGGTAGCTTAAGCCGCATAATACATTACAAATGCCAGGACTCTACTTTCTCTCTTTAGATTGTGCATCGATAGTGTTCTAATAGGCCCCAGCTACCTAGCGAACGAACTAGGCCTTCTTTGTGTAGTTCTAGCATCGAAACTACTGCACATATTAAATTAGGCAGCATAATATGTTCTCAGCTGAAGAATTGAACCGCAATTTTATCGTCTTTGACAACTCGACACAAAATAAACTTAAAATATTAAACGTCGAGGGATGATGATGATCATTTTTGAAGTTTACAATATTGGATAAGCCAACAACGCTGAGGGCTATTGTAAACCAGAGTTAGCTATATGTTAAACTCATAAATTTGAAGAAATTGTACGACAATGTAGTTTCGATTAGCTTAGGAGTGTATCGCTGCCTGGGCCCTCATCGGGTGAAGTACATCATGAGTAATGTTTGCCGATTTTTTGTAAAATTAAATATTCCAAATTATAAAATCGTGAAGTAGCTATCATTGATAAAATCTGTTGGTATTAAATAAGCGAGTCAATTATTGTTGTCGGGCGGGTCTTTTCACTACCGCTCCAGGGAAAATTGTATGGGTAGATTTGTCAATGAAATTTCTATTAGCTATTAGCTTAAAAATAGTGGAATTTATTGAGTTATCTTTCCTTTCCCTTAATATTTCCATTGAAAGAGCATTTTCCTTTATGGTATACCAGCACTAAGTACTACACCCAGCTCTAATTTTGCCAATAGCTTTGTTTGCAGAGATTCTGTAGCGTATATAGTTGGTGAAACTTAAAGCAACCATCCCTGATCTGTAGTTTTTCACAAAGAAAATACAAACCGATTCATTCATCTATTGATTTGCCGATCTACGCCATCCATCGCCATTTAAATGCAATATGCATACAGAATTTACTTTATAGCTTAGACGTTGCTTCTTTGCATCAACAGCGACGGAAATGTGAAACTCTTAAGGATTGATCTAACCATATTCAATACTTGATTCATTTCGTAAACCTCCAATGGACCTGTTTACTGCAAACCACGTATCGAGTAAATTTGGTAAAGTACACAGTAAGTAAATTCGCTTTTCGATTCCAGTGCAAACATGTTGACGAAGAAACTTCTAGGGAAAATTAGCACAAAACGCGAATTATGAATTTGTTTATTCTTTATATAATAATATAAAATTAAATGGTTGGTTGTTATAGCAGAAATCGATAGAAACTTGATACAAGGTTTAAGCGTCACTAGAGTTCTATCAGTGATACCCGTATTGGCTTTCTAAAACTGTATTATATGAAGCTTAAGCATTTAAAGCCTCCTTGAGATGATATAGATTTAAAAGAAAGAATTGAGTAAGACAATTTGAATTACAGCGTACCTACTTGTATATCATTTACATAAAAAAACAGAACCGCCTAACGAGAAATCAGATCGCATAAATAATCTATCTACCAAATGATACTAGAAACATAGCGACACGACAGTGTCAGAAGAAAAAGAATTAATTTTTCAGCTACAAGGTTATTAGGTGATGACACCATAGTTTTTAAGTTCAACTTTTACTATATGCTACTCAAAGTAGCACTGTATAATACAATGCAGGTTCAACTCATCCTGGGCCGAATCCCCAATACAACTATTAGAAAGTCACTAACATAACGCAAGAACTCCACGAAGTATGATATATGTAATTATTACTACATTTTACCAAGCCTTTCAGTTATATCTATTTGTCGGTAATTTTTATTACGCACTCCCACACAGATTTCTGGGTCAAACTACTTCCAGACGTTTTGACTTTGCCTGAGAGCCATGTATACACGCACTTGCGGCCAATCAAGCTAGAGAATGATTCGACGTCAAAAATTGGCGCGCGCAACGTGTCTGACTATGACTATTGACACTTGGTACTAGACAACACGAAGCCGGAAGACTATCCCTTTCCACCATTAGCGAGCGCTGTCGAATAGTGCAACTGTTATGCCGTTATAGACATAATTCTTATCTGCGAATTAAATACGCCTAGCAAAAGCAAGTTTGCAGAGAACATTGGTAGCAATACAGTTCACCAGGGGTATTCACCTTCCAGGTGAACTGCTCCGGAAGAGCGGTCAATGACTCCCGGCCGTCGGAAACAGACTCGAAAATCTGCTTCATAACACACCGTTGCGGCAGAGCGGGGTAAATTCTAATATTAGGGGGTCCTAACCACTACGAGTTACAACGCGCTCACATAGAAGACGTTCTACAAATATCTGCTTTAAAACCAAAATCCAATGAGCAATCCAGATCGGTTCAAGTAAAAAGCGCCACTGTTTTCGTTGCGTTCCCGGATGGATCTGTCATTTTAGCGAACAACGCAGTAACCCAATAAGCTAGAGCCGCCTTCAGCTGACTTGTGTTGTATGGATGTTGGTACTGTGCCAATGGAAACACAGGCAGTTGAACGGGTTGGCTTGTTTTTGCCGTACGTTATACTATACTAACACCTGTAGACCTAAATGCATATACCCCTTGATGGAAGCTGTTCAGATGACAGGGGGGTCAGTGGCGGACCTCTAGCCCAGCTGAGCACTATCTTATCCTATATGATTCGATACTGTGTGGAACTGTGTGGACAGAGGCTGGCACAGTGGTTAGGCTTAGACGTGTGGTCTCATACCTTGAGGGGCCATTGGAACACGGCGGGTTCAGCCCCCGAAGGGGAGTGCAGCTTCAACTCCATTCCGGCGGCGTCCCTTCAGCACCTTTTGGACACCGTCCTCACGTCTCCTAAACCCGCTCCTGCTACCACGCACCACACTCACTCTACCATCCATACAGTGCCATCACAGCGGCCACGGCACACACAATATTAACAAACCACCATCACACAACATATACATACACATACAAACACAGCAGGCAACCAGTGATGAACATCTTCGTTCCGCACTTTCCACATAACTAAATTACGGAAAAATTGCAATTTTTCTAAAACACTTTATTGATCAGCCTGTTATCTAGGCCTAGCCATTGTCGTTAGACTTCGCTAACATGCTAGCAAAGAATCTCGCTATAATTACTCAATCATTAACATCCGTCTTCTGTCAGTTGATAAGCCCAGTTTAGACCGAATCTCAAGCAATTGTTGTCGGAGCAGCCCGGCTAGTTCCGCTCGTTAGCTGAGCTCTCCGCGGGGAGGGAGGCCATTTTGCCGAAGAGGATTGGTCGACACGAGCGCCACCATATTTTTGCTGCTGCTGTGGCAAGCTACTGGCTGACTGGTGATGTTGCTGCTAGAGCCGCTCTATGAGTAGCGGACGGCGCTGCAGAGCGTTTGGCTGAACAAGCGACCAGAGAAACGAAATGCGATAGAACGAAGCTGTCGAAGATAGTCCAGCTCTTCTTGCTTCGACGTTGCGGATTCCGCCGCAATTTGAGCGGCTGAAGCCTGAAGAAACCTGTAGCAGTAACAAGCTATGGGTGGCCAACTACATCAGCCTGCGAATATCGAACCAAGCTTGAAACAAAAAGAGACTCGGATATGACATCCCGCAATACGAAAAAGTTACGCTGTTGTTGGAAATATTAAGTTGCAGTTCGTTTTGTGCCGCAGCAAAACGCACAGTATTGTCGATGACCACCTCGATTACGGAATACGTCGTACGAGTTGTTTGGTGAGCCAGCGTTCTTTCGCTATATACATACGTACTTATATACGTATAGTTAACTACTGAAACACCCAAATCCTGAGGCTGCTGCTACAGTTGGCGTAGGCGAGGGTAAGATTCAGCCACGCGAAAAATAATTCCATTATTACATACCGCTACTCGTTGTTAGTAGATGCTGTAAAGGTAAAAGAAGTTTTTCTTGTGTGCAATGTGTATTCTGCTTTGCGTTTTTTGCTTTCGTGGAATGTATACGGTGCTTATTCTACCAAGATCACGTTAGCTACGAGCCATTATTTAGGGAGTTAGTGTTATTGTCGTCATCTTCGCCGCTGCCGCCGCCGTTTGCTTACGTCGCTGACCAATTCCGACGTTTGGTGGACGACTGCCGCGCGACTGCGATCTTGGCAACGTCAGGAAGAGCTCGAACAGTGGTGCGTGTCCCACTGGCGATTCAGGAAGCACCCAACGTCATTGTGTGTAGTGCTTTATCGCCCGGATAACATTATACGTGCTTTTAGCACGACTTGCTACAGCGGCACCCTAGGAGTGCGCGTGGCGGGAACGCCAGCTACGCCAGTATGCGGATGAGTAGCGGAAAGTGTCACGTTGACAGAACAACCGTCTGTCACCCGTCTCCCGTCGGCTACCAACTCGATTTACCGCAGTGCTGATAATTGTATAGGCCCATTGAAATAGTCGAGCTATCGTGCTATCTCGTGTTTCCGTGCGCTTAGACGGTGTTCGGCAGAGTACCGGTCAAGCACCGGTTAACACTGGCTGCTAAATACTGAAAATAAGGTCAAAGAACATTCCATCGAAGGAATAGCATAGACGAGGAGGAATCGAATCGACCAGAAAAGGTAAGTCCTCGTTATACGCTGCTCAGCCCATGAAATGGGTCGGGTCCGTGGGGCCGTGAAGGATCGTGTGTGGGAAGTAAAGGGAGGCTCGGATAATGGTGTGCTCCATGTAAGCTCGGTGTGTAGCTCATAAACTCAGCAAGCTTTGTGAGCCCAGCCCAGCTCGCCAAAGCTGTCATCGAGTGCACCCAGTCGTTTCTTTAGTTCCTATCAAGAACGGTATGTTCCGTACAAAATGTGCAAGTGACAAGCTGGATCAATACTGGTGTGTATATTTTAAACACAGCATGTAGCCATATACCAAATACCCATAACAGATTCGGCTGTATTGATGCATTTTATATCAGCGAACGACGCTCGTGCATCTCACAAGTTAATTTTCTCGTTGTATCTTGTTTAGACTTGCTTCGGTATTATTCCCAGACGAAGGACTATCAGGTTGAATTGTTTAGTTGATAGCACCCAACCTTCTCACCAACAAACTACTATAATAGCTCAACATCAATCTACATATTAACCACTGTAGCGTTATGGTCAACAAACGACGTTGGCAACGTGCAGTATTACTACACGTAACGTGGACAAGACACTTGCGCGTTCTCTCTGTTTTCTTCTCATTATTTACCTACCGCAGGTTTCCGTGGACTGGTCGGCTGACTATTGGTTACCACTCCTGCTGTCGGCTGCGGCCATATCTCTATTGTCAGATGAGCTGCTCCATTCTCGTAGACGAACACCCCCTTGTCATTGCTTGTTCAGTGTGTCGCAGACAGGATCCGTGGGTGGCTCTACATGCCTGTGCAATAAGCTGTGAGTAGTAGAAGCGACCGAGCGAGTGTCCATTCGTCTACCCACATGCCTGACTGCCTATCTGACATGTGCTCTGTGATGCCTTCCCGCTCCTGCGTCCTGCCATTCATTCGGTCGCGCTGCCCCACCTTGTGTCTTGGCACCCTCTGTTACTTGCTATAGCCTTGGTTTTGCCGGCGGAGCCAATGCATAGAGCAGTGTTGGAACGGTAAAGGCGTCGCATACAGCGCTCACTTGGTCAAACTCATATGGCGGCCAAGCCCCGTTTCATAGGCTGAGGCACAACGCACATTCGAGGCTGCCGGCTTTTCATATTCGACCCTTTTTGTCTGCGCGTCACTTCTGATGTACGTTGCTTTGAGACGTTTCATCTTTAGGAGTGGCACATGGAGTGGAATGAGACAGCGTATAAAGTACAAGCTACTGCTACTAACATTGCAGTTATTCTCATTCCTGGGAAAAAATCGTTTAGGAGTGATTATGACTGCTCCTGCTTTTCACACCACGCATGCATAATACAGTACATGCCGTGTCGATGTGCTCCTGTCTATTTAACCTAGTCTAATGTAGTCTATTGTTGTGCGCTCATCGTGAGCGAACCAAGGACACTATCTGTATAATATCGTTATAAAGCCCGTAGCCTATTGCTATTGGATCATAGGTGTGAGTGCGTTTATTTGGATGTACCAACTTTGTAAATGGCAGGCAAAAATTAGTTGCTCGTGAAGAGGTTCGCTCCGTTAGGGCCAGTCAAATCTAGTCTTGACAAGCCTCGGGAGTGAGATGGCGGATTTAGGGCAGGTTAAACCCAGAAATGAAGTATTACAGTAGAATGATACATTTCCGCAGGTTGCACTAGTCTGGCATGAAATGCTCATTTTGAGTCACGCTGGTATATCTCACCAGACCGGGGTATATTTTTGTGGGGGGAGAGTGGAGGGTAAGGAGTTGGTTGATCGAAGGGACCGGTCGGTCGCTTGCTTGCTTATGCCAAAGAGAAATACTACTCTGGCCAGTGCAATGTATATCAAGAGGTGCCACTTTATGTTGCAGGTCGATGCCAGACAATATTCACGTTCTTTGGGGTTCTGTCTTGTCGACGGTGTCTATGTGCAGATTGCTTTTGTGCTGGTGTACATACATACAGCAAATATGTTCTTGCTTGCTTGAGTCCTGAGTAGCACGTATAGGCAAGCGAGAAAAACAGACAGGCTAGCACTCGGTCAGGCTAACCTATATTTTGAGTCTGCATCACAGGATGACGCGGTCAATCTTACCTAAAAGTTGCGAGTCGCAATTCGGTACCGTGTCAGGAAACGAACCTGTGCTTGGCTAAGTAGATGGTACATTGTTGTGTGCGCATCAACAATGATAGGCCCGGCCGCTCGTTTCACGGTCCGCCGAGTTGAAGCATCTCATCAAATGCGAACAAACATGACAGTCATACGATGTAATCCGTTTCGAACCAATCGAAAAGCGAAATCTCCTGCAATAAGAATTAGCGAAAAGAAAAGTCGTACAGGCGCAGGCGTACATAATACTAGTTGCGCTGCCTTTATCTGCCATGCAGCAACGGCCCAACGACGTGCAACAGACACAGTGCGTTGAAAAGATTCTTACGCTATTGATGTCCTGAACTGATATCCATAGCCTCTGCGGTGGCGATGTGGAGGCCAAGTGAAACAGACTGGGGTAGTAGTGGAGTGTGCTCGTCCTGCTGCGGGTCGACGCAACGACAGTATTGTGGACTCGTTTGCTGTGCTCGCGAGCCGGCTGAATAGCGTGAGGTCAATAACCTGTGGCCACTGCGGCGACAAGAACCCTCGCCGCCGGCGCTGTTGACGCCACCAGACAACGTTAATAGTGTCGATCAACGGCCTCCGTACGGCGTCCGTTTTTGATAAAGGGTAAATGGTCGAAATGCCAAAAAGCATTAGGCACGAGAGAAGGATAAGAAAGAAACTGTACTAACAAACCCGTCACTGTCATCTAAATAGCCTTGGGACAGCAGCGATAAACTCGTTGGTGTCCGCGTGCAAGCCGTATCATTGTAGACCAAGCGTTCTCCTAGCAGCTTTCAGTACGTAGTCATCATGTTAATGAGAAAAAAGAAGACCAGCTATCACAATAGTCCACTGTTCAATGTGGTGATCCTCAGCGATAGCGTATTTGTCATCTCTTCCAAGACAAAATGGACCAACGAGTCACCCTGATGGAAAAGGAGGATACCGTGATCTGGCCTATGTGTATTGTGTAAGCTGTTTTCTTAGAGCTAGATTACGTTAGCAAGTAGGCGGACGTTGATTTTTACCGGCAGCTGTTGGATTGTTATTGCGGAATGAAGTTCGTGCTCCATTGGCAGAACGAATGTTTGCGGTCTTTGAGAGCTGTGTGTCACTTGCAATCCCAACCCTCCGCCATTCTAGAGTTCATTATAAGTAACTGAGTAGACAGTTGTTAGTCTACTCAATTGCTAACAGTCGGTTCCAATGGCTGTAACGTAGTTATTTAAGGTTCACTCAAGGTTTTGTTTATTGCAAATATAATGTAACGTTATCATCATTACGATCCACTTGATGTGGATCACGCGGCCGACCTGTGCTTTCGAAGAGCTCAGCGATGGGGCGTCATAAATTCATTTTAACGGCAGAAAGACTACGGGACGTGCTCTTCACGCTGGTTCGGTAACCTAAGCTATGCTGATGTGCCATGGCACGCTGTCCTAGTTTGCAGGATAAGACTTGTCTCTTTTCTCAGCTTTCAAATAGATGACTCCTTGAAACACTCTGTTGCTACTCGTTCGATCAGTTGACTGGTTAGCTTATGGTGAGCCACGTAAGGGCATTATGCTGTTGTATTGATCTATTCCTGAAAATAAGATAGAACATCACCGAAGGAAGCAGCAAAACTTTAGCTGTTGATCGCAGTTCGTATATTACGGAAGCAATCAAACAATGAAAGGTTTCGCGCATTCGCAACATAGGCCATCAAAAAGTTTCTCGCATGAAGGCAGCTAGCGTCATCTTCGCGACTGCCAGAAGACCTGTTGTTGCTATAAGGTGTTCATTTTTAACCAACTATGAAGCTTAAAGGATTCTATTACGACACCTAGATAAGCTAAGCTCGTTAGGGCCATTTCAAAACGCGTTACTCCTTATTAGCTATCATAAGCATTTGACACGGTTCTGTCTGATCTTCCACTGCTGTGTCTGTTCTCATCTTCTGTTTCGTTCCAAAATTGTTCATTCATATTAATTCCAGCAACACTTAAAATTCACATTTTTTTTATAATTATATCGTGTGGTCGGAAAGTTTAAAAATTTCGTTTGACACTTTTTGCTCTATTTTTGCCAGAGTGTACCGTGCCGTTATTTTCTACTGTGTAAATAAAAAGTAGACACCCCCTTCTTAGTACATGTGTGTAAACTCGTTCACCAGAGGGAGTGTAGGAAGCGTGTCAGCAATCCATTCATACAATGCAGACACCTAGCTGAAAAATAAACTTGAACGTGCGCCAAGTGCCTATAAAATTACGTTCAGCCAAACTAGCTATTTTCGCGCCGGACAGGTACCTAAGAGTGGAGCGAGACGTTCCGTCCGATGAAAACTGCATACATATATATATATATATATATATATATATACATATATATATAGAAAAAAGAACTAAAAAACGAAAGGCGATACAGAAAACAGCAAAAAATTAAGTAAGCTTTTTACCGGAGAATGTTCACAACGTACACTGTCGATGATATGGACGATACCATCACTTAGAAAAAAAAAAAGCTATGATATAAATTGCTTCGTCGAGTTCGCCTGTCAAAAATGGATTTAAGGGGAACATTAGCATTAACGTTAGCATACAGTAATCGAAAATTCAAAGGATATCGGTTTATACCAATTCGATTAAGTCCCACACAAGCGGTCTATTTGCAAACGAAGTTTGGTGGTCTGCTGGATAGTCGTTGACTGACGTTGGTGGCTGCCTAACGACGACGTACGAGCCCACATTTGCAGCCTGATACTGAATAGCCTATAAGGATGGAAAGGGCCGGGCCTGCTTTGACAGGGTTTTAGCCCCTGTTGATTTGATGGATCCAATTGATCGGAAGGGGCAACTGGCAAGCTGAGCTGACTAAATGATAGGAGAATGCGTGAAGGACAATGTATAGTGTGCATGTTAGTCAATGCGGGCCTGCCAACGGCCCCGTTGTTGATCGACACCCTAAAGCTGCATAAAATGTTGACAGATATCGAGATCCTCTTGACAACAAGAGTTCACTGTTTCACAAAACAAAATTTGTGAGACTGAAAGTCTTCAGGTGCCATTGCTGCTATTCAGCAGATTCGGAATGTCGCTAAGGATTTGAACGCCAGCCACTGACCAACTAAAAAAATAGATAAGCGATTGTGTTACTTTAATATATCATTTGAGTTAACTAACGATAAACTCATAAGTTAGCTTATAACGATTACGCGTATAAAGCGAAAAATTATCCAGAAGATTTCCGTATTACATTTAATTGGGGCTTCGTTCTAGTTCTTGCTGCTACTCATGCGGCCCGAGAATGCACGAGGCAGACCCGTTAGAGCTTTCGGTGCTAGCCTTTTTTTGTGTCATCGAATCCCTCTTGCGAGATTACTAATCTCGAGATTTTTGAAGGACTCTGTAACTTTGGGCCGGTCCGAAGGTCTAAAAGGCACTGGAGCGTCTACCTTTTCCATTTGCCTCTGTTACCATATTCGACCTGCACAGCATCACGTGCCCTGCTACAGTGGCCGAAAGTGGTATGCATAAATACGAGGGGCATGTATAAGGATGGATCGGATTCATACTATCATTTGTATTGTCGCTATGGAGTCGGTGACCATTGTCAGGACGTAAATCAAATTCGACTTTATCTAGTTCACGCAACTGGTCCGACAGTGAAGTTTATTATTAAAATGTAATGAGAACAATATTTTACTAAACTTTAATAGATAGATTCTCTGGCATGTATTAAGTGAGCTGAGCGGAGCTCTCGTACCGACGATAGTCACGTATTCGGGAAACGGTGTGAGCCGCTGTAACAGCAGCAAAAACAAACTGATCTGAATGCCGCTAGCGGACAATTAGCCATTAGCCGATGAAGAGAAATACTGATCGTACTATCTTCCGACCCTCCCCGCCTCAGCGGTCCTGTAATATCAGTGCAATGGTGATCGGGAATATTATCACCGTCACCGTCTTCAGCGGTGGCAACAACAATATTAATGAATAACACATATTGCTATCGGTCGACGCTTATTTTCTTGTTCACGTTTAATGTCCTTTTTTTACTACAGTTACATGCTCCGATCCAGCCACCTCGCTCGACCACACTAATGGAGTTAATAACAACAATAAATAAGGACAATATCTATTTGTAAGGGGCCTAAAAATGGTAATGTGGTAGTCACGTTGGGATGCGTGTACGTTCATCTGTTTATTCATTGGTTTACATTATATTCTCTTGCGTACGGGCACAGGTCCTATTTCTGTGCGTTTCGACACTGATAATTGCCTCTCTCTTTTGGTGGCGACTAAAATAGCCAGCAACGTCAGTGACGACATGCATGTACAGAGGCCGGCTTCTGGGGCATGGGGAGAAGCCGTCTCGGAAAACTTCCGACAAAATAGCATGGGTACAAGGAAGTGTGGTAGCGGACCAAGTGTACGTTGATGAGTCAAATGGGAAAAAAAATGTGAGAACAACTACGATCAGTCGGAAATAGATGCTCAGTGAGCAAATAGGATGGGCATATTGAGCCGGAAATTCATTTGAAGTGCAAGAGCATCTAAAGCGTGAGCAGATCGTATTTGCATACGTAAATGTTGACGGCCTCTATTAATGAGTACTGATGATTATTATATAAATTAAGCAACCGGTGGCTACGCAAGAAGTCACTCAGCAACCTCCAGAGGCATAGCGCATATTATCATGGAAATCGAATTCTGTCGAGTTGCTCTTGTTCGTCTAGGATCACGTGCATGTATTATTGCCTGCAGCTTGAGTTATATTAGGCTAAGCTGCAATGCACGAACGATAAGGACAGCCTTATGGTCATCATATGCATACACGTACACGAATGACGTTGGCTTTCTTTCTTGTATAAGTTCCTAGTGTAACTCGAAGAGCAGCAGCAATTTCTGCTGTTCTCACTGGGACGAAAGGTTTGCTGTCTCATCTAAATTGTATGGGAGCGTATTAAAGTGGGTTACTATCGAGAGTATTGAAATAGGGCAGTTTTGAAACGGTACGTAAGTTTCAGCCAGCCGCACGAAGCTGTTCATATGTTCGTGCCATATCATTTAGTACGAGCGCCAAACGCCCATTATCGTAATCCTGTGTAACTGTTAGAACCTGCGTTATGTGGGGTCTTCGTCGGCACCGAGTTTTTCATTAGGCCAAGCCTAGCCATTGAAAAATTCTCACTCTTCTGTTCTGCTGCGATTTCTCCACGCATGTTTTATATTATAGAATAGTATGTTCTCATCGAGAACTCATAAGAGAACTCCCGCAGTTTACTGTGAAATAATTGGTTCGATATATTAGCATTTACTGATACTATTAACACAACTAATAGTTGTGGTAGTAGTGATAGTTATAACGAGTTAATTATGATGAACTTAGCGGGGATGCATCAGAGATACAACTGCACGAGAATGCCAAAAGAGCGGGTGAACATGTGCGTAAGGATCGCGTACCACCGAAGAGAGGAGTTCGGAGGAGAAGGATCACGTTTCCGAGAAATTACCAACTGGCGCGCGACGTAGGAGCCGCTGAACGGCGGCGGCGACAACAGAAAAGTTTGCCCCCTCGCCGTTTTATCGCGTCTGCGCGTAGCGTCTCATAACAACGTTATAGTGTCCGGCGAGCCAGTTTATAGGCGGAGAGATGGAACCGATGCGACGCAGCCGAACGATGCGATCGTATGCCACATCCACCATTGTGAGTGGGGAGAACATGCATGTATATACGCATTAATATCATTACGGCTTAATGTCGCCACGTCATCATCCGCTATTTTCTACTAGAGGGATAAATACGAGCTGCTGGCTCAACGAACTGGAGCCATTAGGAAGGGCCTTATTCGCCAAGGACAATGTCGGTAATAACAGCACATTCGACGATTGCCGACACCAACTTATCGATGCACAAAACATCGGCACGTTATAGTCACGTAGATCGTCTGCTTGACGTATAATTTTTGGTGAGGTAATTGGTCTGGTCAGGTTGACTGGTGATACTTTTAGCGGAGATCACGATTTGGTCTTTAAGCACGGTAGGCTTTGGTGCATAAAAAATGGTGCCACGCTGACTCAAAAATGTACCAGCAACACACTGAGAGATACGTTCGAGTAGACGGCCGGCGGTGCAAAACAAATGCTGGCTAGTGGCGACTCGTGTTGCTACGTAAATGAAGGACCGAGTGTGTAAGTAGCCATTGAACTAGGCTGTATGCAGCCGGTCTCTTTCGGTCCTACTCGAGGTTTTCGTACTGAAAAATACCATTTACGATCATCAATCCTCTCGTAGACAATTTTGTAAACGACTGAGTTGAACAAAGCTACTGGAAGGATAGTAAGTCGGGCGCTGACTTTCTCTAAATGTGGGGTTTATTAATGTCGCTCACCTAAAATACTGCGTGTAAATAAAGCGGCCCCAAATGAGCATACCTTGGCATCATAAATGCTTTCGAATTACCAAACTAAGGAAAACACATTGAAATGATTGATATATCAACTACCTTGTGTCCGTGGATGTATTTCACTACTCTCGAGTAAAGCTAAAACTTTTCTCTAGCAAATGCGAGTTCATCGATAGACTTCGAATCCTCACGAATCATAGAATGGTTGACCTCTTTTCCTAGTAGCCTGAGGACGCCAAGAAGCGCGAGTTTACATGTTGGCCAACAATAAGCTTACAGACCTTGCTATCGAGAAAATACTGGTATTCTAAGACCTGTGCATACCGGTTAAGGCAAGATTTAATAAATAGCAACTAATAAAAATACTGATAATTGGAACTGCAAATTTTCAGTGAAGCATAACAACCATAGCACCTTCTATGTTAGTTCTCTGTGAGAGGTAATGTATGGTGTTGATAACTAACCGATTCCACCGTTCCAAACGTTTTGAACGTGCTTGGCGTGAGCGCTATTATTTCCAGCTTTCAGTAGACTTCAAGTGGTGTTCAGGAAACAGCTCAAGCTTGCAGCTAGTATAATGTACCACAACAGTTCCTCAGGCTCATTTAACGTTATTTCGTGTGATAGCTCCTTTACGAGTTATATCGTATGTGCTTTGGGGTGCCTGCCGAGGTGGTTCGGACGGCTATGTCCCTTCCTTAAAAATGGCGCCACTAGTTCGAATCCCACGGTAAGAACTATGCCCCTTATGGATTTGATATTATTAGATAAATAAATGAAGAATATTATCTATGACCTTGAGGATGTGTTTTGCGATACACTACAATTTAAGGTTGCGCTAATCGTCCAACTAACTGAGTTTTTGTTAATAATCATTTTCGATGATTTATTTCAATTACTAAATTAATGATTTTTCCGGATGCGGCTGTTCGACAACAACACATCATCCGAACCATTCGTCAGTGGTAAATTCGCTGGTGCTTCGCATAGCGTCCTTCGTTATCCGTGTCCTTTGCCTGTTTCATGTTTCGATAGTGATGCAGATTGTTAAAAAGAGAGACGGAATAGCGGATAGTCAATGGAGTCCTGTTGATAGTTAAAACAGCAGCAAATAACACTGCAAAAGCGTGCGACATTAGCAAGTGAAGTCGTAGTACATGTACTACGACTTCCTCGTGTCGTGGTGTTGCGCTAAAAAAAGAACGACCGTGTAACTTTACTCAACTTAGCTGGAGGGCGGGATAGCTTAAGGTAGCTAATTCTCACTGCCACATCGGGTAATCGAACCCAGAGGATCCCGAGGGAAATATGTTGAGAACAGCGCCAACCGACCCACAGGCGGGCAAGTCGTCCTTTTAGTTTACGGAGATTATAAGGTTGCCTCGCTAGGCAAGGTACTTAGAGACCAACGTTTGTGATAAGACAATCGGAGGCCATACAGGCTCTGCGCACTGCATGTTATCCTCTTAGCCAGTTTACATCGACTTTCGTTCGATGTGTTCGGATGTCTAGAGACACCGATTAATATCGCCAATTGCCTGGGGTTTTCTGAAATTTAATCGGCTGTTTCGTTAACTATCTTTTTGTAGATACTCGAATCATTGACTTCGTTCTTTTTGAGCGGGTGCTGCAAAAAAAAAATAAAACCCTTGGAGTCAGGAGAGTATGTGCCTGCTATAGTGGCGGCAGAGGCAATGGGTAAGAAGTGATATCGCATTTCGCCTTATATTGCCAGCGACTATAGATAAAAGATAAATACGCGGTTAAGCGCCTGTATGGAGCGTGATGTTAAAAGTGACGATCGTATTTGATCGTTGACTGATACAGAACGGAGTACATCGTCGTATTTACGCGACCAGCACTCAAACGCGAGCATGGGGACAGCTAGCTGTTCGTGACTTTAAGATAGGTCAACTACACAAATGATGCACTCAGACAGAACGCACAAGAATATTCTGAATGAGGCTTCAGGGGCTTGTAGGTGCACGTTGTGGGTGCTGTAGAAAAAGTAAAAAATAAGTATCTTGTTTGCCTGCATGATTCACAAAATTCAATTTTAATACACTCGTAATAGTAATAATTATCGTGACGAAGTTGATTACGCCTCGTAAATTATTTAAATCTGGTATCATACAACAGTAATATCGATACGTATCTGTCTTTACACCGACTCTAAAGACTCAACAGTGCGTCATAGTTCGCTATAGTCAGATTGCTCAGTTGGCCAGAATCAAACAGCTGGCACCGTACCGTTTTCGGTGCGGCTCAAACACAAATACACACAAGTTCATGTCATCACAAGTCCGATAAACAAACTACAAGATACCGTCAGTTGCTCGCCCTGGCCACAGTTCAACTACATTGAATGTCGTTTGCCAAAATTCGTCTGGGCCGGTATGCGCGCGGGGTTTAGCCTTCACAGAAAATTGTATTGCTATCAAAGGGGCGATAAACGAAGTTTATTGCAGATAGCATGAGAGATGATTTGGGCTGGCTCAACCGCTTCTACTGCTACGCTTCTCCTCATTGCGGCCGCTGAAGTATAAAATCACGAGCTGTGCTCTGGAAAGGGCTGTTCGTGGCTGGCGGAGTTTTACGAAACGAGGCCAAGCCAAACGAGTGAACTTGCTGTCGTTCATTGCGGGGCGAAATCGGGTGGAGTATGCAGGAGGGCGGCTGAACATCGCCGAGATGGAGAAGGAAAAGTGAAGACGAGCCCACCAGCCATTATTACGTTGATGAACATTGTTTATGTGTGGGGCGGAAATCCAAATTGGAAGTAACGAGGGAATCTGGTGAACGATAGCAAATTTATGTATCAAATAGACGAGCAATGAACCGACGAATCAAACCTCCTTCCCAGGCCAAGCAAAACAGATAGCCTTGTTTTTCGCTTTAGTCAACACGCAAGGAACTAGTTTATTGTGGTGCATGAGCGACATGAACGCTGCATGCAAAGACGTCAGTGACACACGTGTGGCCTTTTCGCTAGCGCATGAATTTCGACAACAACGAAACGAACGAACGAAGACGGAATTTAAGTGGAAATCAGGTTTGCAACAGTCAAATGGCAATAGGGACCATATTGCAGTGTGCTTGCTTGCTATAAAGGTGTCCTGAATCTGTGAAGTGCTTCATAGTTTATATGTAGCCTTGTGCTGACTTAAATTTTGTTATCCTGCCTTATTACCAGTATTCGACATTCAGCTGGTTGTATTGTTAATATATGCCTTTTAAAGCAACGTAGAAATAAACACGATGACTGTTCAAGGGAACAGTCATTCGACGTTGGACGTAACCACCCAAAAGCTACGGGAGTCAATAAGAAAGACAATGAAAGTATTGGAACTGCCAACGGAACTTTTCCTGCCCTTACATAGGTATTTGGCGCTCACGTAGGTTTGCCCTTCTCCGAATAAGTCAGCCATAAAAGTTAAAAACAACTCGAGCGGGATGTCGAACGACCGAATACTTCTAGCTTAGTTATATACACTGCCTGTGCCCCAGTCACCAACTTCAACGTGGTGGCGTTATGTGTCGCATAGGCTAAGCGCGTCCACAGTTTAAATAATCAAGATTTCGCGCTCTAGCTAAACAAAGCGTTTTATGTTGTGGAAGCGTTTAAACGCTGAATTTTGCCAAGTCATCATACGAAGCCTCTGTCGTTTCGGGAGGATCGATCGGGCGGATACTGGCAATCTTTTTTCGGAGGCAAAACGGATCGGACGTTTTTCATGTAATGTTAATTATTAGGAAGTGACGTATCATCTATAACAGTGATACTGATTTGCTTTTATTGACGAGCAGTTGATGCTACGTGGGTAGTATACAAGTAGAATACATACATCTGGGTTGTTTAATACAAGCTCAGATCTTTTTTCATGTCATGAAATTTTAGAAGCTTCTATAGAAATTGCATTCAACGAGTCCGATGCGTAGTGATTTTTTAAACCTGAAAATTGTGGGTAGTTTGTAGAAGAGTGCCTACATATACTTCAACGATCATCAGGCGATGCATTTTTCCGCAATACGTATACACTAAAATAGTACTTTCGTTATACGTACCTTTCCGCACGCTTCACCGAGACCCTGTATATCGATCGTCTTCAGTTTGTGCTTCGTCATTTGTCTATCAGATTGCCAGCTGTATCTAATATAAACGCAAATCATCGGCACCTATTAGGGAAACGATATTGCGTCTAGCTAAACGCACTATTCTCTCAGAGAAGTTTGTTTTCTCGGATAGCAAAGTAATTCTACGGCCAGCTAGACCAGTTTGACAAGGCATGTAGCTCATGAAACCGCTGCTTCGATGAAGATTGAGGCATGTCATTCCCAGCATGTAATACATTCATGTATATGGTACAAAATAGTCTATTTTATAATATATATATATATATATATGTGGAGACTGTGGAGTGGAGCGAGCTGGGTGATCGGCCGATTCAATGCTGTCCGGCGAATTTTATCTCGTCATCTTCGATCCCACCACAACTACGTTACTTAAAAAAGAAGAAGAAGAAGAGCGGCATTGGAGCATCAGTAGCAGTGGCAACCAGGATCCTGCGTCTTCATATGTCTCTCATCGTTCATGCGCCTCTTTCGTTTCAGTTATTTCTGTATTTCCTTTGTCCTTTGTGTCTTTTTTCGCCCGCGTTCCTTTTTGTTCATCTGTTTTCCACTACATCTCTACAATATCTGTGTACGTGCCCCTGCGGAACCAGTCAGGTTTTCTGTTCACTGGTCGGGTTTGGCAGGCCGGCGGTCGAAGGCTCCATATATGTTCGTCGCTTCACCTCGACTTCTCTACTGAAGCCATAGCAGTGGCAAAGTGCGACGTAAACGAATCGATTCGGTCGCTGTTTTAGTTCGGTGCCGTGAAGCAGGGAATGAACCCTGGCGATAGCGCAAACAGCAGCTCCGCTGGGGGCGTCCATCGTATGCAGATAGAGAGCACCAGGCGTCTCTGGTAGAAAAAAGAAAGATGCCTGTTCTTCTGCAGTGACCTAAGTCAGGGAAGAAACGTCGACTGCTGGCTGGACGAGCAGCAGTGGCCCTCCATGGCGCAGTGTGACGGGCCTACTCGGTTGTGAAAGCTTCGATGTGGGTAACGCAGTGGCTAGATATCTGGCTCTCGGTAGCGGCAGGAATAGCTAAATCATCGTGGCCTAGTACGTCTGATAGTACTGCGTATGCACCTCCAGCAATGAAGACGCCAGTAACAACAACAGGTTGTAATAAGAAAGTGATTTCATTCGTAGGCTAACAAGGTCACGCGAGCCAAACGCCGAGTACATGTAGATAAAGGGCAAAAGCAAATTGGGAATGCGAAATAGACTACGGCATTAGGTGGATGGGCGGTCTTGATTAGCACGTGTGTCTCTTTCATACAGGATAATGAAACCGATTAAATCAATGAGAGTAATTACATGGACCGAACATTTATTTGTGTTATATGATCGATTTAGCGTTCATTTTACCATATAGTCGTACGCGAGAAGCCATGCAAAGTTCTCGATATCGATTATTCATGTAAAAATGCTAGCTTAGATCCATCCGTCGTTTTTGGCTAGCTTTAGGTGTTTGTTAGGGACGAAGATCGCCCGCTATAGCCGTAATACTAAAGCATTTAATTATATATCTAATTCTCAATTGAACATACACCCAGTCATCTATAAACTTAGTACTCTCAATAAACGAAGAGCCTGTTGCGCATTGAGCAGACGCACTTTTCTGTCTTCTGAAGTAGCATCCGCAATAGCAGCTGCCAGTAGAGCAAAGGACACATTGTAGCCTATTCAACGATCATTTGTCGAAACGTTAAGGTTCTAGTAAGAGCATGACAACAAGTAGATACAACGCACGTTGACCTGCGAATACTTGTTGAAAGCCATTGTTTATTACAAATGCTGCTGCTGCTGTTGTTAAAGTGGCGTTAGTTATAATGATATGTCAAAAGCATAAAGTCGTCTTATAGTACCCTCTCGCGGTAATACATAATAAAAGTACGTGAGTGCCCACAAAAAGCAACGCATCTGCTGGGAGTCTCTCGATACGTCTAGGGAGCGTTAGGCTTAGGCGAAGTGCACAAATACGTTGAGACGGAGCGGTCGGTGGGCGGCAGATTATCGGTCTTTAAAGAATTACATGTATTGCTTATTATCTCGTCTAAATTAGTAGTTTTAAGTTCACGACATGAAGGGTTACAGCGCTATCAACAAAAAGCTTAATTGAAGGAAAAATCGCGTTTCATTCAGCTGACTTCACTAGGCGCTCGTTTTTTTTTCGCTCTTACGCGCATAGTCTCTCGCAAGCGATGAGACATTGTCCGCTACGGATACGCTAGCGATGGATTTTGAAATAATAACGTTAGCGACTTATTGCTACAAAATACGCTCGACAACAGAACGCCAAACAGATACTGGTAACAAAGAAAAGAACAATCTCATGGTGCCACATTCATTACCTAGATCACTGCCTTCGTGAAACATTAACATGCGCAAAATCGGATGGGGGTACGTTTGACGATTGCCGGAACAATTGTCGGAGGGGATTGGATCGCTTGTTCGCAAGGACATGTTTATGAACCTGTTGCAAGGCCACCGAATGCCATGCTAAATTTGATACTGTTGTTTGTGCCAAATATTCAATTGCTACTGGATCATACGTACATCGTGGTTGATACATTCATGGTTTCACCCGAACAAATGTAATGCGTTTCGGTAGGGAAAAAAGCTCAACATACAAAACGATTTCTTAGCGATTTTAGCGAGGTAGATTTGCTGCAAGCCTCCTCGAAGACACGACAACTTCTCAAGACCAACAACAGCTGTCGTCATTGACGATGCTCGGTAGTGTACGAACGGTCGAAATCACTATCAGAATTGGGCAAGTATGTTAGCAGAGGTTAACGGCAAGTTAGTTCTTCCAAGAAGATGAAATGTCAATAAAAAAGGTCGGACTCAACGATACATAGAAAGAGATAGAAGAATAAAGAACCTGTTCGAGTAGACAGATCGTTCTGGTTGCGTTTTCTATTGCATACCAAATGTCGCAAATGTCCCAGCCTATGCTCCGCGATGCCGCTCCTTAGGGAACACCTCGTTCATTCGAAACCAACCGGTGGCACTAACCAGGAGAGATAGAGAGCGTAAGAGTTAGAGAGATGAAAATTGAAAAAAGAAAGGTCCAAAGGAATTAAATTGAAAAGAGGACGGATATTCGTGAATTACTTTCTCTCTCTCTCTCTCTCTCTCTCTCTCTCTCTCTATTTATATATATAAGTTGAAGTAAAGGGAAACAAGGTCAGTCTTAATTGAAAAAATTTAACTACACGTACATCGAAAATATTAGGACAATTACGTATTGATTTGTTGCTTAATTTCTATGCCAAGGGAGCCGTGTGCTTGGTTGGTGCGGCTGACATGGCAGCATGTTTTCTAATAAAAGTATATGTAGATGAAATCAGACGTTATCAAGCTAAGCGATTCTGATGTAATTACACTGTGGCATCCCCTGCTTCTGTGACCCTTCGCTGCCGTCGAATAGATTGAGCCTGGGTGTTCTCTTGTGGAATTCAGTGTCGTCATGATTCTGAATTGTTGCATGCCTGAGTATTCTTGCTAAAGCCGACAAGTCCTTATTAACAAAGGCCTTTTTTAATCAGCGCATAGGATGTTATCTGTGATGTTAAAAAATCTATTAGATCATTTATTCGCTTATTTGTCCCTGTATGTGAGATCATGTGTATATAAAGCCAACAAATACTATATAGTAATTACTGTAGGTCGTTGTAACATTGAATTCTTTTGCTTTGTTTGTACGTACTATGAAGAACCATGTCGAACTGTATTTCTATAATTACTATTATTATCTAGGACAGCAATGGACGTATATATAACTCGCGGGGCGTATTTTTAAACATGGGTTTGAAAAAGGGCGGCTTTTCCTCATTGGTCGGAGCTGAAGTATCGATGATTAGCTTTTCTGTTACTGGTAGTAGGATAATATAAGGAACTGCCGCAAATTTGGCCATGTTTTGGTAAACTTGAGGAAATGCATGTCTAACGATCACTTCGTCTGGTTCCTTCTTTACCACGCTGCATAGTTGCTCTCTGCTGCTTAATATATCCTGCCGGTCTTGCTGCAATTGCTGGAACTCCGAATCGTGCGTTACGACTCTGCGGATGTTCGATTGTTGTGAACGGAGTCCTGGACAGAAAACGTCGAAGGATTTCCGGTTGATTTGCGGTCAATGCGTAAATAGACAGTCGGGCAGACACACAGACGCGATGCAGACTCGTTTGGGTAGCATCGCTTTTCAGAGAAGCAGGCGACGATACGGAAAGAAGCAAGGTAGCAGAAAAGTCGTGTTTATACAACTGAAATCTAATAGTGTATCGCTACCACTGTTCTCATGAAGAACTTGTGTCAGTGACGTGTTCTGCATTCGTGCGCGTGTTTGAGTCTGCGCGAGCTTCACGGGTCTTTATGCTATTGGTTGGTCAGTTGTACGTTTGAGATCAAAACTATGCGGTTGAACGGACTTTGATTTCTGATAGAACCCGATAGAATGATCGATCTATCATTCCAAAAATGATGAATGAGATTCTCTACCGGCATCTGTAAGAAACCGTGATGGCTGGCAGCAATTCGAAGTGCTAATCAATACCGCTTTGCTAGAACTATATAAATATGTTGCGGCTGCAAAATAGACCGCCAAATTTAGTATGTCGGAGTACCCGACGAAGAAATCTAAACTTGCCAAGTCAAAACAGTCGTCGATGAAAAGATGCGAATTATTACAACGTCACTGTGTGTTTATAGACGCAGCAGTATGTGACGAGCTTCTGAAACGTGACAAATCATTGGTGCGCTGTCCACAGGCACAGGTCTCGTTCGATTGCCGTTGGTTCGAACTAATAAATAAAGTACCAATGATCTGAGAGAACGGGCGATATGGGGGGTCGTCGGGGGGCAAAAGCGAATTGGGCAGATAATGAACACCGAGCTGGATCACGTTCTCCTTCTGGGGCATTGTTTGCCTCTGCTACTCTTGTTGTTGTTGTTCATATTGCTTGGCTCAGCGAAGTAATAAGTTGTGTAAGGGCAAATCATCGTACATGCAATATTTTAGCCATTATAAAACAGATATGACAAATCCCGTCGGGTCATAATACGGTTGTAGCGTTAGAGTAAGTCTCGCATCGGTAAACATGCTTGATGAAAATCGCTTTCTCTACCCAATATCTACGTTTATACACGTGTGGCCCCCAGATGAAGAACGATGCTTCTTGATAAATCTTCAGTATTTGCTTTATTTTTGCTTTTATTTGCAGTTACTGCATTATTTGTTAAGCTGGAGTGTTGCGTCACTTTTTCAGGTTCATATTGCAATCTAAATAATGAAATGTTTGGTAGAAGATTAATGTTTGTTAAATTTTTCGAAGAAGACCAACTGAGTAACAGTGAGTGGTATATATTACCTGGGAGAAATCGATCGCGTAAGTTTTCAAAGTTACTCTGGTACTATTATTATGAAATTACTAAATATAAAGAACATATGTCGCTTTCTCCGATTGAATCTTTAGAGGCGATATTATAATCAGTAAGGCCAAGTCAATTTGGCTACTATTTAATGTAAAGTACGTAAGATCACTTCCTAAAGATGTGTGTAAGCATTATGCCTTACCTTATTCTACTGTGTAAAGCAGTTCATCATATGCAAACAGTCATCAGTGGGTTGTTAAATTAGGCTTGCAGTTTCATGTAACTAAATAGTAAGAAAATGCTACTAAAGTTAAATTCTGTTTCATTGGGGTGGCGTGGTCTCATCTCGTCAGCGGCCATTCTTATTGTTTGTCTACTTCCGTTACAAACCGAAACTAGGGACTGCAGTGCTAGCAGTGGCAAAGGCTATCCTCGGTGGCAGAAATTGTAACTTGAATCAAATAACGTCGGCCCGGTTTGACCAAACTAGGGTTAGGGGAACAACAGTGTGAACAGCGAACGCTGTTTTTAGCTATCATAATAGGGTTTGGGCGCAATGTCTTGCGTTACTTCCACTATTACTGGACCTTGCAGAGGGGCGCAAAGCTGCAACAGAGCGAGGTTGAGAATGCAAGCAGAGTTTCCTGTCATTTTTAGTAAATCGAAAACAAGAGAAGCAAAAAAAGGGAACCTTCAAGTTCGTTCTTTGAGGTGTCTCTCTGGTCGCTTGCCGTTTGGCCAGCTCACTAACATAAATCAGGCAGCAGTTGTTTAAAATCTATGAAGTGTGACTTTCGTTATTGCCTTCTTTTTTTGAGAAAGAAAAGAAGCACCGCTACTCAGGAAAGAGAGCCCGCCAAAACGAAAAAACCAATATGTTATTTGGCCATCTCGCTCAGGATGGGACGTCGCGGAGGAAGGGTAGATATTGAAGCCGTGGGGTTTGAGTGTGAGGCATTTAGTTCGGTGCTAGGCTCGATGGCCGGTTGACTGCACCTCCATGTGTGGCTTAGGTGCGGCCCCTATGTATGAGCGCTTCTATCAGTTTCTGTAAGCGTATACCAAGCCCCTGCTTGGGGTTGTCTTAGATGGCTCTTACTTATTCGACTACCAGTAGTGGTAGTTCCAGCATGTCTTCCTTTTTCTGCCTGTAGATTTTGCGAGTTTGTGGGGCTTATCAAAGCTTCATACAGAAGGAACGAGCATCCGGTGCCCCTCTAGCGTCTTTCGCTGCAATAGGTTAACGGAAGAGATTATATTTTGCTGGACGACGGAAGGGGAGGGGGCCTTGTTTTTTTTCCGGAGACGAAACGGTTAGATGTAGTAGGCCTAAGTAGCAACCGTGGACCATGATTGTCATCTGCATGTTAAATTTTGCCCTCGGTGGGACGGGCGTCGAGACAAAACAAGAATGAACGGAAGAGCTGTTTGCAAAGAAATTACTGTTGGGTTATTGGGCGAGCTGCTGTAGTTCCACTCCTTTATACAGTAGACTATGTTTTCTACTCGCCAGGTAGCTTTATCGCGATTTCGACCACCGTTGGTAGTAGTGGTAAATCATTTTTAACGAACACACGAAAAATCGCTTCCAGGCAAGTTCCTCCGACAATCTATGCAGGTGGTATTTAATGACAATCTGGACACGATTAATTTATGTGTTGGTGAATACATATGAACGTATCGTCTTCAATAGTAGGACCAGTTTGTATCTGTTGAGGTGATCGTTTTCAAATGACGTTGGCATTAATTCCTGTCTACTTGCTATAACTTCCGGTAGGCCTAAACTTGCCAATATCTTCTGCCTCTAATAGCCATGCTTAAAAATAATGGTATTTCTTCTTTATGAGTGAAACATGATCACTGCAGTCTCTGGCTTTCTGGAGCTTTAAGTATGCCTTATTGATCTGTTGGGTATGCTATATGGATCGATGTGTGTCCTTTGTACCTTAAGCTAGACTTGCGAGTCTTTCCCAGGCACACTGCGACGCTCAGAACAGATAGTAGCGCTCTATAGTTTTTTTCTACTGTATAGCGTTTGCCGAGCAACAGCAGGATACTCTTAGCGTCGGGCCGCTGTCAGGCGCCTCTACCTGTCGTGTATAACATTTGAGCTAGTAAACTGTCCAGTTTTCTATATCGCAAAACAGTACGTAATTATAACGTGCAATACTAGATAGTTTGGTTTGTTGCTAAACTATACATTACGGATACGAGTACGTAGTGAGTGCTCGGTGTACCATAGAGTGATAGACACATATGATCTGTACCTGCACATCTGTATCTGTGAGATTTATGTCGAATATCTCTCTATAGGATACGATCAAATAGAATAGATCAGCGTTTGTCATACAGAGCCATAGATTCACTGTGCAGTTTTAATGAATTAATTAGTTCATCTTGTTTCGCCTATAGGATTAGATGATTTTAGATCTCTGGGTAGTTTCTTCTACGTCTTAGCAGATATGGATAGCGACAATGGAAAACATCGATGCTTTCAATCTCGCAATGTTCGGCCGGCTCCAGCGTTGTGTTCACGTATGCTAAAAGATCGTCTGCTAACCACTTGCGCCATTCTTCTACAGATGGGATTGAACTGGAACGCGGTAAGTCGGTGACGACGCTTTAAAACTGGGCAGTCATCTACTGCTCGGCAGCCATTAGCAGATGATATAAGATATTATATCATTTTTGTTTTTTTTTGTTCACGTCAGCCGCCGGCCGTCTCCAGTCTTCAGCCCGTGCTGTTGACCATCACCATCAAACGAGATGACGGACGGACGGACATTTTTCCTATTACGTTTATTCCTACGTTGGGAAGTGACCAAAAGCTGTATATATTTCTGTTGCGCGACGAAGACAAGCACCAGAAACAATACCGTACATTACGTGCAGGCTTGGGCGCGTTCATCGCAGTTAAACACATTGTGTCTTGTCATATGTGTTACTTGCTAGCTGCCGAAGGTCACGTCAACATAACATACATATGCGTGAATATTGTCGTTTTGTCGCGTGTACAAATGTAGTTTGTGTTTTTTTCTGATAAAAATACATGTGCGGATGTTTTCAGTTGTTATTTGATTGCTAACAAAGGGTTTTTGTGTTTCGTCACCAATGCCGATAAACTGTATCCAGCCATAACTGATCCACTATGTAAAAGCATTAGCGCGACACAATAGCTCTCTACCGGTTCCCAACCTACTCTTCGCATCATTTTCTGTCAGCTATTAGAAACTCGTAAGTAAATCAACGCATGAAGATATAGCCCACCAACGATAAATTTTCTTCTCTGCTGGTGGGCTGCATGCGTTTATTCTCGCAGTCGCTTTAATGAGATCGCTAAAAAAAAAGACTGACCAACCAACCATTAAGGATGAGTGATTACGGCCATGACCATCAGGATCACGTGCCTGCACGACCTGTACATACGTGTGAATGCGTGTGTGCCAAATATCATCTAAACATGCTTTAGGAAGCGTTCGATATATTGAAGAGAGAGGGGGTGCAGACACCGAAGACAGGTAGAAAGGAGTCGCCTGCGGGGGCGGGACCGACCAGCGTCGAGCGTGCAGGAGACGCAAGATGCGTGCCTAACATTTCAGTAAAGCGCGCTTAGCGGCCGGTTGCGAACGGCCGCAACCGTCAACGCCGAAACAGGATAACTGTTGCTGTCCCTGGGGCAGATGAAGACACTGAAAAAGGGCGCCCCCCAGCAACAGACACCTCCCGGTAGTGTTAATATGACAGCAGTTTGCGTACTGTGGCAAACAAAAAGAGTGCGCTTGCTTTGTTCGCTGTTTTGAGCAGGTCGGATGCACCAGCTGCAATGGGCAGTTTCTACAAGTTACCATAGTGACACATGCGTTACACGTCCGTGCTGGCAGCGAGATATTATTTGGAAACTTCTCACCAAGCGGCTGACCGATCGCGGCTTAGACCGACAGGCGCAAATTACTGTTGCTTTTCTCTCATAACATGATCGTGTGCTGCTATTGACATTTGTGTCGTTTTCAGTATTGTTCGTGTGTAATGTTATTTAATGTTGTATAGGAACTGCTGGCTACCGTTCGTAGAGAACGGCCACTTTGACAGGGTATGATTCACCAACAAGGAGGGCCAGATTCGTTTTAACGTAGATATACTTCGGCAAGCTGGTTGAATATATTTAAAACAATTAAGTGCATTTTATGGCTTTAATGGATCGTAACAAGCTACTGGTAAATTTGCTGGGCTTGAAGTACGAAATAAGAGCGCGACTTCGATTCCATATGATCTCGTAACTAGGAACGCCTGGCGAAATTTATAAGGAATAGAGATCGAGGCGTAACATTACAGTGGCGACACTTGGGGGCGTTGGTTACAACTGTAATCTAATGAAGTTTAATAGTCTTTTAGTAGATCGATTTGATAAACAAGGAAATTTCTCAACTAGAAGTTTGGAAGTGTTGTGAAGACGTCATTTGAAGGGGCCGTCCGCCATCCATATGTGTGGGATATTGTTACCGGTACTGCGAAAGCTGCGCGATCTAAGGAATTTTTCATGAGAATATACGAAATACTGATAAGCCACAGATACTTAAACCGCTTGAGAGTTTATACAGCGTCTAGTGTAAGCAGTGCTGGGACGACGTCAAACGCCAATGGGGAGGTCAAACATCACACTCACCTGCTAAATCTTCCCGACGCCTTTTTTCTGGTACGATGCCAACGTTTCAGTTGCGTTACCGTTCTGATGCCATCATTGGCGCTTATGGACGCATATCATAGCGCATATCCATTTGCTTTGGATCCATATTGAACGGATTGATTACTTGGCACATATGGTAGGTAGCGTGTCCTCCAAATGGGAAAATGTGATTCATGTCGGTGCTTCGATTGAGTTACTTGCTCACCTTCGAGTTGTCCTTTAAGAAGCAGCAATACTAATCAATATAGCTAACGTACCAGTATGTACCACGCAGCATTTCTACACATATTCTTTTGTTTACCAACGTCAGTTGTGTTTGCCCGGCTGTACAACATAATGTAACGTACCCCATACTGTCACTGATCGTGCGCGACATCATTACCCCACGGATATCGTACCGAATACATACGGCAATCGCAATCAGCGTTGCTTCTTAGTATTAGAAAATTGCACCGCACGAACAAGACATCTCTGTAATGGCGGAATTCAGTAACAGACCACAAAATGGGTATGACGTTATTTTACCAAAAACTTAACTGCTGCGTCGCCTGTTGTCTCTGTGAGAGAAAGGCTAACTTCGATATAGCTACGTATATAGATGGTCGAAACAGATGCTATCTGTGAGACTTAGTCTACGTGGGTAGATGGCCGTGTCCTTCAGCGTCATTATCGGAGTCGCGGCCGGCTTGACTGCTTTTGCTGATCGGACCCACACTGGCCAGCGGGTCACATACAGCAGCTGGTATATCAGGCCAGGAACTCATTGTCTCGCTGAATTGGGGTCAAGGTCACAATAAATACGCTGCAAATCGCATGCACAAAAGGGCCGGCAAAGTGCTTTTTTTTTTCAGAAAAAAGAGCAGAAAGATATTCTATGTACGTGTCAGTCTACTGTAGGTATTTCCAGGATCGTCCCACAGCAGAAGTGGTTAATCAAAGTAGGTGCAGTCATGTTATTCTAAATGGATGTTTGATAAAATAGCCAATTTTTTCGCAAATACTAACTTATCATTTATGGAGTTATTTATTTGTCAATTATAGAGTAATTAAAGAAAAGATTAATTGAAGAAAATTGTGCCTTGCTGAGTAAGTATTATAGCTATTATCGTAGCCGCCGCTTTCCTGCTGAGTCATATGGTTGCCAGTGGGTATTAACCAATCAGTTATAGTAAGCAAAACAAGCACATATTGTTCATTAAATAGGTAGTTGTTATTAGTGAAGAAGATAATTGTGAAGGATTGTGCCGAAGGGGCAGCGTCGTAAGAAAAATTATAAGACGAAAAAAAAAATTGCTCGCATAGAGGTAGAAAGTTACGTCTCGTACTGGCTTTAGACTTATATACGTTCAATATTGATGAATATACAGCAATCCCTAGATCTGTATGATTAATTAAATCTTTTTTGTCTGCATTTTTTCTAAAAGTATTTAATACAATAGTGTTAAAAATGTCTATGTATGTCCTAATCCAATTATGGCTTGGCAAAGTAACAAACAAAGACGTCTTCTCTCTGTTAATCATTGAACGGAACAATTGGTTTTTGTCTATCATTTATTGCTATACAAGATGATGTTAGTTGAACAAAAAAGGGGCAATTTGTGCGAATGGATGGATCAGGTCGACGCAGATGATCAAACTCAATCGACCTTTAGCTCAGGAAGTACAGGTGTTGAGAGGCCCCAGTCCTGCCCAGGATAAATATATCGGCTTGTGTAATACTTGGTGTGTGATAACATACGGATTTACAAGGTAAAATAGTGATTGATGTTTACGTGAATCTCTACGTTTACTTAGGTCAGCGACCAACCTGCTGTACTTATGGGGAATTTTAAAAATATACGAGCAGTGTGGTAGTTGTGTCGTCCTCCAAGGCCCCGATTGAAACAGACCACCACTGCCGCCGCTGTTTTAGGCTCTTTCATTCGTCGACGGCAGCCTCTGCAAGCACGGCCAACAGTGAGTTTGAGACCTCGGGCACGTGGGAAGGTTAGGGGCAGAAAGCACAATAAAAATGCTTTATTTGCTGCTCTTTCACTTTTCGCGCTCCCAGGTTAATAGAATTGAAGTTTTCAAAAAAGAAAATTTTGAGAATGTTCGCTGAAGGGCAAATAACGGTCAGACAGACAAGCTAGCTACGTTCTTGTTTCGTCCATGCAAATGTTTTCCGGGCATCTTCCGGCCATAGATGGGCCTATTAATCTGTCCGAGGGAAGCAGGCAGCCGAGGCCGGGGCAAAAAAGTACAACAGATGTGGGAGCTAAAGGAACTTGTAATCACACAGAAAGAGAGGGAATCAAACTTCCAAGCGTGCCACGATTGTGTAGCAGATGACAGAGCATACTATAGGCTGCGCGACCGCTCAGCTCGAATAGCTCGTAGAAGTTCCTCGTTTGCTTAAGAGGAACCAAAAGGGAGGTGATGAGATCGGGGCAAGAGTTACCAATTATAATTATTATTACAGCGTCAATGTTGGGACCGCCATTGTGGGCTGTCTGCCGTTACTACTTTGTTAGATATGTCTTTAAGGTGGAAAAAGTTATCGTCTAACCAGATGGACAAATTGAGCTGGCCAACAGGTTTCGAGTCGAGCAATTCTAACAGGCGTCGATGGACGGACTGATTTGATCACGTTGCTGTGCGCTAGCGTCGCTAGGCGACAAGAACGGGTATGGAGTGGCTGCACTAATGTTTATTGTAATGATAACTGCTTCAGAATGGGTTATAATTTATCGAAAAGTGAGACACGCGGCTTGTGACTACACGGTCTCGTGCCGTAACGCGAACCGTAAGCTGGTGCCCAACAATTGCGGAGGCATAACGATTTCGCGTAGCCCTCGCTTGTCAGGCTCGTGAAAAACGTAATGAATAAATGGTAGTTTCTGGTTTTCCACTAAGCACGCACCGGAATGAAGACAGCTCCGGTACAGTATGTTCTTTGGACAATGCATTGCATGTAATTTCACAAAGAAATTGCTAATGTATCCATTATGATGGCTATGGTTAAAATTCGAAATGGAGAGGACGTTCCACTGTATTGCTACTATCCTTAGCGGCCGCAGTCTTTCTTCTTTTGAAATTCAGCGCCTTGTTCGTTAGTTATTTTATGTCTAGTACGAATTGGGAATACGAAACAGTGGCAATACAAGTGAGCAAGACCGTTACTCACACGGCGTTGCCGGAGCCCGGATAGTCGCCGAAAACGCACTACGAATACGTTAACTTCTGCATGTTGTTAAGTTCGGGTAGAAACATGGGTGAAAGAGCTTTGGAGATCACTGCCAGTTAGGGAAATATGTGGCGTTATAGAAGCGGCGGATGAAAAGAATCACCAAGTATAGCGAGTGTGGAACCTCCCTGTTTAGCGAGCGCCTTAGTTCTTGATGTATGCTGTTGCGTGCGCAGTGGTAACGAAAGTTGGGTAGTAATCTTGCGGTTTCCGTAGCTCCTGGTTGTGTTGTCTACGAAAGCTACCAGCTTAGATATTGTTCTCATTCGGCGTGGAGGAACCAAATGATAAGGCGGCATAACTGGTCTTTGCCTAGGCCGCTCGGCCTGCTGGCAGAGGCGACTGAGCAAGACGATGCAGCTATCCTACATGTTGTGGTGGTTTCTTCTTAGCCAAGCTAGTCGCCCCTTGGCGAAGTGTTAGTAAGCCGAGCACGGAAGCCTCCTACGACCAGACCTCAGGCGCCGCTCTTCAATCTTCAAGTCAACGGTGGGAACGGCATGGACAGAAAAAAGCATTTTGGAAGCATTACAGGACCCTCTGACCTCCAAGCAGCAGCCATCCTGCAATGGTGCTATTGCCCCCTTAGTGGCATCTGTCTCGCAACGGAGAAGCTTTGCTGAGTTCTTCTTCATTCTGCGTTAACGGTAGTAGTTATGGTTGCAAGCAGGGTAGAACGACGTGAGGGATGGTGAAAAAAAGTTTTGTGGACGCTAACCCATTCTGCGCTGGCAGAGGGTCGGCCACTTGGCCGTCTACTTTCTGTGAGTCCTGAAGGACAGAGGGAGAGCGACAGGGTAAAATGATGGCCCAAGGAGCAGATGTCGCGGCTATGTGGCGCGAACGTACTTGCACGAGACCGTACACCATAGGATCTGACCAAATGGCTGCCGTATGCTGCAGGACTCCGATTCTTTTCGGCACTTTAGGTCGTCTCCTGGTAGTATACGGGTGCACTAGAGAGCGGAAGGCGGGTACGGGGGGGCGGGGGGGGGAAGGAATTAGCAATTTAATGAGAAAAACCACTCAAGGAGAAAACGAAAAAAGGAAAACGAAATAGTTCTTCATCCTCCGTTCGTCCTTCTAGCGCTGTTGGGCTTTGGTCGCTGTCTTTGCGTGGGCATGGCCAGAGTCATAGCTGAGACCAGCAAGAACGAAAAGAAGCTTTGATGCCACCCGTTGGAACTGCTTCGCAAAAAAAGGGACACGAGATCTGCGACCCCCTTCGAAGAAGCGGTTGGCGATTCTCCGTTGGGGCGTAAGAGATAATCCGCTTCCCAGCCGGTTATTCACCCCCCTCAGGCTTCCGCTGGTCGGTTGGCAACGCTAGCGACATAGCAGTTCGCGAGGCTCATAAGATTCGTTGAGTGCCGTTAAAGCCACAGCATAGAGGTGTGGCTTGCTGGTAAATTCGAAAGTACGAAGAAGGTAAAGCGCGTTGTTGGAAAGGATCCCCGTCGACCAGACAAGTGTAACCCTGGCAGCTGCAAACTAGCGTTTGTGTACCAATGGCAGTCAGCATTTGGGTAGACGATACTAACGGCGCTGCTGCAGCTTGAAGTTGCGCTATAGCAACTTTTGCTGAGTGAGCAAGCTAACGAGTTAAAGTTGAGAGAAAAACCTCGACCGACCTCAGTTGGCCACCGGTATAGGGAGTAAAGCAGAGGCCAAAAAAAACGATGTACAAAAAAGCCTTCGAGACGTTAAAGCCACGGTGGGTGGGTAACCGGCAAATCGTTGAGCTGTTTGGAGAGGTCTTTTCAAATACTGTGTGGTTAACACAGTATTTGAAAAGAAGGTGACATTACGAATATTCAGAATACAGTTAGAGAGGAAGAAAGGAAGCAGAAAAATAAGAGGCGAATAAAGAGCGAGAACGGAATCGAGGCGTCATAAATTAATTTGTTCTCAAGGCTATAAGGAATAATACTAGCGTGGTATCAGATTGGATAGATGGGATCGGCGTCTTTCTCTTGATTTTCGTGGCATTTTCAGAAACATTAAGATGCGAATGATTTAAATGGGTAGAATGACAGAAGCGAAAATATTTGTCAGATATTTTAGGGAGACGGAAAGCGTCTGGTCCCTAGTATGGGGCAAGAGGTGACCCTGGATTTTTAACGCATTTATATTACTTCTCGAGTGATTCGCGGCGGTAATAGGTCAATTAGCTGTTCCCACCTACCGAATCCGACCGATAATGTCTGAACTCAGAACGCCATGCCAAAAGCCAAAACATGAAGGAAAAACATCTTTTGTATACAATAGGACCGCACCGTCCAAGGTTAGTTAGTGACGAACGTGCCGTATGCGTATACCCTGCTTTTTATCATGGAAATGCTTAGGGCCAAGTTGTACTTGCTTTATAAATCAGTAAATAGGATATTAATAGTACTTTGTCTCCAAATGCAGATAAAAGCAGATTTCATAATATTGTAATTGTCCACCTACCTTGTTAGGTACTGAGTTGATCAGGATTCTCTAGTTAAATGGAAGCTCAAATGAGGCGATGGCTTCTGAAGCCATTCCTTTAATTTTAGCAGCTCGTGGCGAAAACATCGATTCAACTTATTAGCTTTCGCCAGCCCCCCGTGAACGCGATATTCTAAGAGACGGCAGTTTGGAAGGCTGGTGCCTTGTAACAGCATCTCCCACCTGTGGTGGTTCACTACTCTTCGCGCCATGCTGTATTATTTGTATACTGCCAGATGACAATAGGCCAGCTTTTTTTTGAGAGTCGCAAGATGCTTCTGAGCTGTATATGTAGTGGAATAAAACGATGGAGCAACATCGGGACTCGTGGAAACTAATCGAAAGAGTCCCGCAGGCAGACGAATTATTTAGCGCTACAAGCGCCTAGCGTAACCTTCCTAGTCGCGATCCTTGAAGAATTTCCCGTTGTGGAAGTTGCAAAAAGAATAGCCTTCCTGTAGATCCGATGCTTATGGGGTATCTATTCGGAGGTGGAGTTCAGCGCTGAGAATGTCTTATCTTTGCCAGTCAGGCGGCGGTCCTTTCTCTATGGCGACTGCGCCAACGGCAGTGGTAGGTGCCCAGGGCCACACGGAATAAGCAGCAGTATCAGCAGATGACACCATATTTGCTGCTACATAACCAAGCTAACACCTGTATTTGTATACGAGAAAACACGAAGCCCTAAGAGAGCGACTGAAAAATAACGTTTATATATATATTTCGACTTGACTAGTGTGTTGATAATTACGGTATTAATATGTACATAGCAGCCTGTGTACAATAACTTCCTACGGAACAAGCATTAAGTATATGTTCATTGACACTTGTCCAGGACATAGGTGAAGATTTTCCTGTGAGCAGACGTTGCAGCGATTGAATTAAAGAGACGGCAGTTCTGCTAGCCAGTGGCAGTGTACATAGACCATGTACCACGCGGTTGCTTCGGTCGAAATGTTTTTTTCTGTTTAATTTTATTATATCGTTTAAGCTGTTAGTAAATTTTTAATTTTATGTTGTCGTATATGTACTGTCAACTTGATACTAAATAGGCCTTGGATTATACGTTGTGCTGAGTCCGATGTCGGTATACCTCACGACTTCTACATCAGCACATCATCTATGAATTTCAGAATGTATTACTTCTGGTGGTGACGGCGGACATTGTATAACTGGGTAAATCTGTCGACCAGCTGACGCAGACTTTCGTTAATAAAAGTTCCGGCGAATTGTCGTTAACTTCGTCGTGTTTCAACCGCTAGCTAGATACTGTGGTAAAACGACGACAGGTACCTCTACGTTTGTAGGGGCGTTAAATCCGTTTTTTCAGTACATATCTAACACTGTAAATTGTTACACAGATGGATCTGACAACATATTCACGTTTTTTTTGGTTTTGCTCTCCAATAATACTACAGAAGTGCTCGTGGACAAAACTGACTTGTTCTATGACCTATGATCCTTTTTATTTGTCTACGATGTTCTTCACGTTAACTGATATTCTTTACCGCTAAGTAATGCTAACCATTTGAAAATGTAAAGCGTTATTGTCATGCTTTCACTTTAACGTCGTATCCGATGATGACGAATCAGACAGTGACTGTAGATCTGATAATTCAAAAGTTCGTGCTGACCTAACATTGTACTATCTGATTTAATCAGCTATGAGGACTAGCTTATAAGGCACATATCTACCATTCCTTCTTCGATACCACTCACTAATCAGGGTCTAATCAATCTTAAATATCTGCGTACAATTGATGGCAGTAAGCAAAGAAATTCGTCATTTTAAAGATGGACGAAGTTATCCATCAAGCTGTATGATCCATCAAGCTGTATGACTACGCGTTATGTGGAGTGTGCGAGAGCGCCCGAGGGAGTCGCGTGGCCATCGAAGAAGGCTGGTCTAGGCCTCGCTTAATACTGGTTCAGATCTTTCATAGTTAACGTGTGAGCAGTTGAATATTCGTTCACGCGACAGAATATTATGTGTTGACGACAGTCCGTACACGGATTTCTAGAGGATAAGGAAGAACTGTGTTGTACGACGACATCGTAACGTGTTCCAGCGTCGCAACGTAGCGCTCACCAAAATTGCACGTAAGTACCGAACGCACCGATATGTACTTGAAGCCAAAACGAAGGATCGGTGCATTGGCGTTTAACAGTTCGCGCTATTATCTGATGTTATTTCTGCGGTAAGTTCCTGTTAGTTTTGGATTGGTATGTAATATAGATTACTGACAACAGCCTTCGCTGTTGCAGGTAGTTGCAATAGTCTAGGTTTGTCATGCTTTGTCATGTTGTGTCGTGCCGGCTAGACGGGTGGAGATCGCCTTCTAATCGATCCTGGCCGACATCCTCATGCCAGATTCGGTGTAAAAGCTGCTGAATTTGGAACTCGAAGGGCGTACTCTTCTAAATACGTTTCATGTAGTGTGCCGAGGTGCGTACGTCCAAGCATCAACGAGATGATCTTAGCAGGTGAAAGATTCGGATTAGGCAACAGGGCGTAGTTCCGACAAATCGTTAGCTTACACCGCGGACGGACCTAAACATTATACTGGAACACATACGCCTAATGTTCCGTCGCTATTGTTATTGAGGGAAAGGTGCAGGGCATCACTGCGTCGCCACTTCGTTAGATATATGTAAGATACATAAGCGTCATTATATATGCATATGGGTTTGCCTAAAGTGTTTCTGATTCCATACTGAACTATATTCATACTGAAATAGGAGATTTAACAGTAAATGTGTGCGTGTTACTAGAATGCCTACATACACTATTTTGTGTGATGATGGGTCGCGACCGAACTTGGATGCTGAGTGTCGCAAATTCTGCGCAGGCCTATACGCCATGACCATAAAAAAAACCTAGTTATGGTTAAGATATGTTCGGCCCAGGAATTACTTCATGGAATATGCTTCTCGTAGTAGCCGAAAAATAGTGGAATCAAGTTATAACTATAGAAGGCCTACGTAGCCGTACGAGTGGCCATGACATCGCTAAGGCAGTAAATGTTTCAAGGGTTTAAAGCTCGTAACAAATACGTCACATTGGAGTGCCACATGAATTGATGGAACATCACTGATCGTACTACCATCTGCGAATTTCAGAAACGCGACGACTCCGAACCAATCTATTTCTAAAGCGGTCGATCACACACAATATCGAAATGCAAAAAACAGAGGTGTTATAAACCCTATGGCTGAACCAGATTAATGCCAGAAAATGTTATTCCATGTGTTTGATAGGGTTAGAATGGAGTCTGGCATTACGAGCTGTTACCGCCGTCGCCTAGACAAACTATGGACTCTACTGTACATAACTAACAAAATGGAAAGACGTGAAAAAAATTTGACTTGAAGTTGTGAATAGAAAAGGCGTCTTCCGACATGACAATGCCAGTCGACATACGCCTTCAACTACTTGGTATTAAAGTAACTTTTGATAAAACTTTGTATGTATCTGCCGCGTAGGTCAAACCTTGTAACAGTGTATAATTCACTTAGTTTGTGCAGAGCCCCCACAATAGCGTTGATTTTGTTTCAATGGAGACTTGTCATAATTTTTAACTCGGGAGTCGCACAAGTTCTACAGAGACGGTGTTATCCAAAAAGGAAAATAGCAGAAGGTCATCAGTCGAAATGGCGCATAGTAAATTTAATAATATATCATTTTTAACTACAAAAAAATCAAATTTAATTTCGGTTTAAAAAAGGTCAGTGTTTTTTTACAGTCCATTGTTAAAGCCGGTGAACGTTCTCGAGGAGTCGCTGCTAATCGGTTAAATTTAAATTACGCTCATTTTATGCGCACGCGCATGCCATGCGTCCTTCTCTTTTTCCTATCGATCTGTGATTGTATACGAGGTGTATATTCGTTCCTAGATCTATTTCGAAATTCGTTTATACGTTCGCGCGCTGTATGGTGTCGATTGATTAACCTACTCAATTGAGAGGTTTTTTTGTTTTCATGTAGGCATATTATATATTGGCATTCAAGTATCTTTATTCCTCCTTCACTGTAGACCGGCGATGTTGTCGGATTCAGAGGCGTTAATGGCAATTTGTGCTGTGTCTCGTAGTGGTTACGTTTTTCCTTCTAGTCTTACCCAGCTGTCAAATTACCAGAAAGCTACTTATATTCCATCTTGACGTTTTCCTGGCACCCTTTGTCTTAATTACACTTGTATAGCACACAACTAATATGTCGCTGCTGACTTGTCTAACCGGTGGCATAGGAAAGTATTATAGCCTGAGTATGCGTTAACATTAGAGCAGGCACATGCTGTCGTGGTCGATGGTCCGAGTTGGAGAAGGCTGCTGGTCGAGAAGGCGCCCAGAGGGGTTGAGTCCGTTAAAGAGTGGGCTCGTAGAAGGGCACTATTTTGAATTGACTCTATACTACCCGTCGTCTTTGATTGCACGGCCCGCTGCATCCATACGAGTTTCGCCTGCGTATTAATACCGAAACGACGTTGTTCAGTTCAGGCCTGCGACCTGTTCTTCTAGCTACTCATTTACAATCACCACGACTACAGCGTCTATAAAGGTTAACATGTTTGCGTTTCAGCGAGTACTTGCGTCGCGTGCGCTCCATTGGTTACTGAGGCAGCTGTAGATTGTCAGAGCTATCGTTTGTCAGCAAAGGGGCCGCCCAGATGTCTGACCAGTTGAGAAAGGGGGCAAAGGGGTAGCATCGCATAAATGATGCGCTGTCATGGAAGTGGAGATAGAAAGAAGTGTGGTTTCCCTCGACATTGCAAGTAGCCGCTTCGCTGGCTTGTGAACGTCATCGTCTGAGAAATAGGAACAAAGACAAAAGATGTATGGAGGTCGCACCATTAACTAAGCGCTGCTGTCGCAGGCACAGCGCTAACGATCGTCTTACTGCAACAACCCTGATGGCCCCAGGATGACAGCAGTTTGCCTGTTAGGCGCAAATCGTAAAGCAGACAGAAGGTAGAAAAAAGCCTCTGTGTCCACGCCGACAACACATCCACCGAACGATGATTTCCTAGCGAATTTATATCTTAAGGGCGAAGCAGTGCTAGTGAGAAGGGTGATTCGGGAGGACGCGGGGATCGTGCAGAACATTACCTTTTACTCCCAGTCATCTACTACCTACAAGGACCACTGCTTGCGCGCCACAAAACCGAAAACATGAAGACATGCAGCCGCACTGATCTCTATCTTCGCTTTGAAGATGACACGCTGCGATGCTGCAGGTAGTTGGTAAAAGCTGCTTCTGCTGTAATGGCGCAATGTTATCGGGATATGTGGTGGCGTTTGTAGGCTCCGACACGTTAAAAAGAGCCGTTTCATGGTCCGAAGGGCATCGCGGTTGGCAGTCGGCGTCATGGTGTCCTTTTATTGTTTGCGTGGGTGCGTACAAGGAGGATTGTAATGACGTCGCAGTCTGCAGTCAGCTTGTTTTAACCGTGGTGTTGTACTATCACCCTCGTCTTTTCGTCCGGTAGTCGGAAAGACAATGGAGAACCAAGGGAATGGATGAGCTACCTGGTGTGTTTGATTGATTGGTGCTGTCGCCAGACAGATGTCTGCTCACTGACAAAACCATACCATAGCGACCAGAGCTAGAACGACCCTAGGTTTACCAACCGCCGTCATCGAACGAGGTGGTACGTTGAAATATGTGGATGGATGGTTAATAATGAGTGTGGCACGCGGCGGCAAGGTAATGAGGAAGATAGGAGTATGAGCAGTTCGGATTGCCATTGAAAAGAGCTCGTATGGAAGAGAAGGAGCTACATATACTTAACACGAAGATGGGGGTGGGGGTTGCGTTCAGAATCCTGCAGCGACTATACATCTATTCACGGCTGCTACAGCGGTAACCACTGCAATTACGTCTATAACAGAGTAATCATAGGGTTGGACTCGATTCTGCTACTCCTATTGCTATCGTAGGATGCGACCTGATCCAAAGAGAACAAACACTCCTGAACGTCGCATTTCTAGGAAGAAGAGGCAAGTACTGTTATAGGGACATCGAAAGCGGGAAGAGTGATGCGAGAAAGAAATAGGTCTTATAGACGGTAGTTGCTCTATCGATAACGCTGGACGCATAGATCTAGTACCTTCAGAGGTCCGTAAAGGATAATGCAGGCGTTTCGGTTTTGCGGAAAACAACTGAGGAACGTAGTTCGTATTTGTCATGGTAACTCTCTACCAGGTTTTTCTATTCTTCCTCCTTCTCGTATATGTAAGCGGCGGCTAGCAGTGCATGCAAATCCTTTAAGAGAGCTAGGCGTGAGCGTTGCGGTATCAAATGAAGAAATGTTTTAAGAAATCTTTTCGTCCTGGCTATCGCCTTCTGCTTGTGGCTTTGTCACTATCGTCACCCTGTAGTGTTTAAATTAAGCGCAAGCGTTCAGCAGCCGCTAACTGTGGAACGAAATGCGGTGGGCAGAGGAGTGTCCTGACAATACGAATAATGACTGGCAATTGCAATAACACAGTACGGATAAGTGCAAGCCAAGTAGTTAGATTGGTCGGAAGTTCAATTGCCAGTTATCAAACTGAAAAAGACATGGTGGATATTGGAAACACTTTTCTCAAGATGACTTACAGACGGCTCGACGTCAGCCTAATGGGGAAAGTTCAAGTAGTGGGCAAAAACCTTTCCACTATCAGTATCGCCATCCGTTATCAGCGCTTGCTATTACCGCATGAATCTACATTTTGTCAGATAGCATACGGGTGAGCTTTATTCGCATCGAGCATTTTATATATAGTCATTCTTTTCAAGTGAGCTAGTTGAATTTTGACAGGGGTTGCGCTCGAAAGAGGTACTTAATGTGAGACCGTGTGGCTGGTCTCGTCATTAAAGTGGGCAGAAGATGACCGACGGAATAGAACGTGCCGAGCGGCACACGCAAATAGACAACGGGGAACCGTGTAGCATAGGGAAAACAGCCGGAACTCGCGGCGAAGTACATAAACACGCATTCGTCTATGAATATTGTCGACGCAGCAAAATACTAAGCGGTCGGATCTATTTAATGGAGTTAGGTTCAATTGGGTACGTCCCTTCTACAGTAACAGCAACCGTGTTGGTATAATCGAGTGAAGTGCGTTTTAGCTTTCGTGTATACCGAACAGCTTTCCCATTACATGATAGATAGTTATGCTACATGGAGAATAGACACACGCTTTCCGGAACTGCTGTGGCGGCAAAAGCGGTTCTAGCGATAGAAGCAGGAGTCACCCTTCAAGCCCCAGAGACAAAAGGATGAGGTAGGCAAAACCTGTAGAGTAACAGCTGCCGCCTGCTAAGTATTGGTCGTTGGATTGAGTAGCATGTTGGTAAAGAAAAAAACATACGCTTCGTTGAGAAGACAGGAAACTCGGAGAGCGTGAGTGAAGCCGGCATATTCAAAGGTAAAAGAGGAAAATCGACGAAGATTTTACGGCGGGAAAGGAAATGAAGCTTTTAAGGGAGGCCACCACATCGAGGTCATTGGGGTAGCCGAGAGTAACGATAGAAACTGTGAACGGCAATATGGAGCGTATGCCTGCATCGTTTGTTGCTTTTTTAAGCATTTCTGGGTCATATAAGGCGTTAAGTGTAGTCGATATGAAATGTAAGTACGGCTACATTACCTTCGAGCTATGGGACGTTCTCGTAATGTGACGGTGCTGAGACGAGAAAATGTGCCCAATAGCACTTAAGTAAATTAATAAGAAGACTAATCAGTTATTTTGAAGTATGTTACCAAAAAAAGCACTAAGTAAACATGTCTCCGATTCTAAATGCGAACTGTTCATGCTTTCGTTGGTTTCCTCTATCTATTAAACTACACGTTTGGTTGTTCTACATTTTAGAAACGCATTGTGTTTATAAAATTAAGGCTAGGCACTAGGCTTTGCGGCGAGTGTCGTATATGCTATGACAGCATGTCTTTTCCTGTAATTCTCTTTTTTTCCACTATCAGTGTCCTGGATTCGAATATCCTGCAGCATGCCGACCGACACAGATGTAGCATATCCTAAAACCACGTTAATATTATCTATGTGCTGCTATTAGACCGAATACTGCTAATTTTCTAGTGTAATGATGATCTCGACAAGCTAAATACTGACTAGATTAGTTCTGCCATATTTTCGCGTCTCAGATCAGACTTGTGATAAACAACCGAAGAATATTCTACTACCCACAGATGGTAAAATCCATCACCAATTTGCCTCGTTTCGATGTTCGGTGAATACACTGGCCGCTAGCACTATTTGCTCACTAGACGACGAGTTCGTTTCGCACGGACGTAGTAGGTTTAGCGCGCGTGGGAAATTAGCGGCATGCTGAAACTAAATAAACATGACGAAACGACTGCCGACGTAATGACAAGCTTATGTTCGGGGTGTTGTTGCCTTACGTCTGTGATGCGACAACTACTACGCGTTTCGCTTTTGTCTGCCACCTACTCATTGGCACCGACGCAGAGCTGTTACCGTTGTTCGCTTCAAAAGGTTACTATAGCCCGCCATATTTCCGACCTTCGTCGTGGTCTCGCCAAGCGGCCGCAGGGCCTCTACGTTGCTCTTTACAGCGCAGTACCAATCGATCTTGCTGTGGGGAGCGTATGTGTAACCTTGACGCGTTCATCCCATGACATAAGTATATAAGTATGTGCTGTGACTCGTTAACGAACATCAGCGGTCTATGGTGTTTTTGGTGACCTTTTCTCTTACATTTCATCAGCACAGGTCTCGCTTGACACTACCTGCGATGATATTACTGCTGCTCCATACACTGCTGCCTACGTTTGCAACAACAAAACACCGAACGATTTTTCATCCGTAAAAGCTCGGTGAAAGTCCATAGAACCCTTATTTTTTCCCTCCTCTTGGGCAGCGCTCATAGCAAAGTTGACCGCGTGAAATTCTTGACGCAGTGAGCTGCTTTCGCTTTTTGACATTTATATACACAGTGATTACCAGGTGTAGCCCGCAGCGACGGGGTTGTATAGCGTCAGTGGTGACGCAAGCAAGAGCAGGAAGCGAGTGTCGAGCGGCTTTCGTACTAGAAGCGGTACGAGATGCGCGAGACCGTTGAATGCGAACCGCTTCCTGGTCGGCCCTTTTTGCTCGGCTGGCGTCCCTGCAGCGGAAAACGTGACATTGTTTTTCCACTAAACTAAGAGCGTAAAGCGGTTGGACCTGCAGCCAACCGGTGAAATGTTTGACGCTGCTGGTTAGTGTCTCGGTTCAGATAATCATAATACTATGTTATGTAGCTTTTCACTGCGTCGACAGTCTGAACGCCTGATGGTTCTAAGTGAAAAAAACGTGCCAGCGGACTGATGGAAGATCGTACAGGTAGAAAAGAAGATGGCTAGTGTTTTAAGGCGCTCCCGAACGGAATCGAGCTGGCTGCTCGGCGCCGCCGTAGATTTTTCGTTGCGACAGTAGAAGTCACATGTCGGTACGGCATGGCTATTCCGTTGATCACAAATCGAACGGGTGCCGCGTCGCTTGTTGTAAACGTTGCTATACATAGTGACAACATATTCGCGTTACCTTTGTATAGCCTTTATTGGAGAAGACGAGGTCTTTTATCTGAAGTTTGTAATAAAACTGGATGTACAGAACGAGAAAAATAAAGCATTAGGGCGAAGATCGGACCCTGGCCTACAATACATGTGAGATCTGATGAGAGCAAAAAATTACTCCAGATATATAATTAATACTATATAATATAATAATAATAATTAATACTAAATAATACTAGACTGCTAATTACAATGGCTAGATAGTAGCTCTAGTATCATTGATTGCCCATCAAATGCATCCAGGTGGGTTATTTAGTCATAGTAATATCTTTTATTCCAATGCATCGGTTTGCTCTAGTCTTTTTTTATTTGCTACCCTTGTTGAATTACTGTGTCGTTCGACATCCGCAAGCAAGGTATAACGGACTCCTTATATCTCCTTTGTGCACAGTCAAATGCTGCATTTACGCGAATCGTTCGGACGGGCTAAAGTCTCCCAATGAAGTTGGCCGTATATGTAACTTACAAGTCTGTAATGTACGAGAAGTCAGGTCACATGACCTTGTATGTGTCACATTATGTAGGACCGCAGGTTCATTCACGAACAGAGTACTACGATGCTCAAGAGATCAGCTGTCAATGTTACTGACATGTTGGATCTACAGGATTTTTTCTTGGCTTGCAGAGACTCTCATTCGTTCACCCTTTACCCTCCATTTATTTAGGTTAGCTCCGAAGTTTGATTAAATTAATGCTTCCGATAAGGTTCGATTGTATATACGTACGCACAGATAAATAACGTAAGCGCGCTTAATAGCTTTTGCCGGCGGGTCGAACCGACGACGAATAGGCGGTCTTTCTTTGCTACTTTCTGCGTGTGGGTTTCGTAGTCGAGGTTTAAGAGCTCTTAAGTTATCGTTAGCAACACTGCTAATTCTCATTCCCCACGTGCCACTTCTCACTGCCTAGATACCTCTATCAAAACGAGAGACCATTTAGGCACTCGTGAGCTCTACCATCGCCATGCCAAATGTGATAGGTATCTTTTTACCTGAGCTGACAGCCGCTGGACTGGCAGCGACGGTGATTGGTCGTAACGATGGCCGGTGATACAGATTGTTATGTTTTTGCTAGTTATAGTCAATTTGTGCCTGTTCCGAGAATCCTGAGAATCGAAAGTCATGCATGAGAGCGAAATCGAGCTGACTTTCTTTGCGTCTGCCAGCCACGGCTCGGGGAAGCCGGGCTCGCTTCCGCACTAACTCTCAGACCTACGAACATCGCGCGTATCACTAGCAGCACAGCTTCAGTCTTCCTTTGTTAAGGGACTACGAGGTGGATGAAATTCATTAGATAAACTAAAACAAGAGTTATCTTGATGTAGTTGTACAAATAAAATTAGATTTAACCTACGGGTTGAAAAATTAATATAGAATAGAACAATAGAAACGTTTAAAACGAATCTTCGGTAAACGAAAAGTGGCAAATCCACTTACTTTCGATAGACGATCTTGCACGAAGTGAGGCCCTTCCTTATGTGTTCTAGGAGCAACCTCTGTCGATGGAAACCGTATAGAATGCAACCCCTTTGAGTCTACTTTAGTCATTCCAAATCACTAATTCGTATAGTTTGCAGCAGATAACATTACTGAGCAATAAGCTCTGTTATTAATAATCTGCTACTTTGCGTTATTATGAGCTCATAAGTTGTTATTCATCCCATTTTCTTTAATTATCTCTGATCTGATATTGTAAAACAAGCTTAATAATTACCGTTTCTTGTTGTTCGACCTACTAGTGAGCTAGTAGGCTGAATTCTGTTTTGTAGTGACAAATGACGCAATATACTGAACACAAATGTCGAAACTTTTACGTGCTAGAGAAGTACTATTAGCTCATCCGTGAGTTGTTTAAACTTGAACAGCTTGTAGTGGCATAGCAATATCAGGTCCGTCAGTATCGTAATGATAAGAGGAAGAGGTACTACGTCTTGTCTTCAATGCGGACCAGCGAGACAGCGCTTCAAGTAGTACCTCAACATCCACCGTAGGACATCTCACTGACTTGACTGAATTGAGGCAATGGATTGTGCACTTTGTATTGTGCCGGTAAGGCAAGCGAGGTGGGGTCAAAAGGAAGACGTGCGCATGTCTGCGTAGGGACTGCGTGGGCTTGTATTCGTCCCCGACGGTAGAACGTCTGTTCGCATTCGTGTTTGCATATTTGCCCACAGTTGCGGTAATCGGACCGCAAATCCGATCAACCAATCTCTACAAGCCAGCTAGCCTTTTCACCGTTTAACCGAGCGCCTGCGGACGTCTTGTGGCTGGTATCGGTGATGGAAGAATTGGAAGCAGTCACGAGCTGGGGGACAAAGGAAACGATCTGAAGGGGTGAATCGGTCAGAAGGCTGCCGGCATTCACTGAAACGGCTGCCCGTCGATCTGTCGGCGACCCGTCATTCGCCAGCCGAAGGATCTATCATGAGTTTCGCTCGGAGAGCATTGGCAGTGGTAGGGCAGTGTTTTCGCGTAGCACCACCAATGAACAAGGTTTTAAACAAGAGCCAAAGCGAAAATAAGTGAACGAGTACGAGCGAAGTAGATTAAAGGACAGACATTGAAAAAACTGCCGTAAGGCATTTTGCCGCCAAGACACGAATCCTTTACATCCGACACATTATCCCCCTTAGAGTTCGATGGACAGTTAAATATGTCTGCAACTTCGATAGAATACACCTGGCTTGCAGATCTGAGTGTCCACCGTTCCAGGAGAAGCAGATGCTTTATCAGCCGATCTAAGGCAACAGCAAGGTAAAGGCTTGATTAATTTGTCTTACCTTTGAGTTTTGCAACACAAGTAAAGCGGATAAAAAAAAAAGCAAATGATAGAAAATGTGGTTGGGCAACCGATGCTGCAAAAGAAGTTTTTACGATTTGGTCATTTTGTCGTTCCGTGCCTTATAAAGAACGTTGAGTCTCATTGGTAGATTGTGTACCCTAACGGGCATACGTTTATCCGCTACTAGCAGACGAAGGCCAGTTCTTCTCACAATAAAACATCAAACTCGTCATAACGAATAGCACCTCGTCTCATGCGGCTCCTGACCTCCACGCGGCGATCTGAACAATTCGCAAGAGTTTACAGCACTCAGATTCAGAGATCAGAGAGCAGGCTCAGATTAATCAAAATCGCTCCAGCTATTTACGGCACATCTTCGTTCCCGCTACAAAAATTAACAGCAGTTCTACAGAATAGGATATTATTAACTGTCAGACAATCTCTTTTTTATTATTTTTTTGTAATTTTCTAACTTTTTGGCCACTTTTAGTTTGCCTCACATTTTTGAAGCTTTTGGACTGCTATCCGCTAATTTTTTATTCTGCCGAAAAATGTTTGCATGGGAGCGTATTTAAGTGATACTTCAATCACGTAATATCGCGTAACCTTCGGTTACTGTCAAAAAAAGTATTTGCAAATAAAAGGAACACTACTTTGAAAATGGCCAATTGGTATTATAGGTCCCGAATCGAAGCTGTATTCATAATGGATCGTGGTTTTATTAAGTAAATTTGGTCCCCAGAAACGGCTTTTCTAGCACGTGGGAAAAATATTAATGTTGTAAGTACCATATTCTGTACATATGCGTATATATACGTATCTATATGTAGAAAGAGGAAAGGCATTATAAGCAGAAATTGGATTGCGGTAGCGTTCAACATGTTAGGGGTTTGTACTTTGTTGAAACGCATTTGTACCAGCTACAATGAACACAGTGAGCGTAGATGAATATTGGCTTTAAATATCAGATGTGCCTAGACAACATAAGGAAACACCTCGAAATGTTTTTCTAGACTGCGAATGAAGTTATAGGTGAGATATATTCGCAGCTATACGCAACGAGCTAACTATATAAAAACTATATAAATAAGTGGTTAGATTCTAGATGATACTCATGTATGATGCCGTTTCTCCAGTGTTATATACTATATATTCATATGTATATATTATATATAGACCGCTCCAACATTGGTAAATCCACACACGTTCGTTATTGCTGAAAATCGCGCTGATGAACACATTGCACATCTGTATCCCGTTCACAAAACACCAAGTGGAGTTCACACACCCTCCATATTTACTTGGCCAGAACCACGTACAAGGGAACGGTGCTTGAGAGAGAAAACGGAGACAACGATAATATATGGTAATCTACCGGGGGATGGAGTGGGAGTCGATTAAGCTTTATCAAGCCCCGAAATTTGGCGCTTTACTCTGTTACCCAGCGCCCTGCAGTTCGGGCTTCGACGAAGCTGCGCCGAGCAAGATAGCGGACCCGGGATGTTGCTTAATGGCTGGCAGCAGTAGAAAGGCGTTTGCAGGCCCATGGGCTCTCGGTGCAGGAAGAATGCTAATCGGGTTCTCCTCCGTTCCTGCATTACTCCTCTAGTAATATCAGCAGTGAAAGCTAGCGTGTTGGCTGATTTAGCGCGTAGGAATTGTCCGTGGTCGCTCGTGCGCAGTCGCAGGCGAACCCCTGAGAACTAAGGGCCAAAACGAACCGAACTGTGTAAAGCGGCTCAGAAAGGTTAAACGTGTATTACTATACTATAATGCTATTCACTAGATATGTGTGTATATGGGACTGATCTGAGCTTGTGTGCGCGATCTGGCCAGCGAGTTAAGTGCCAGCCAACACCTGCTTGCCTATCCCTACTTAATCTGCTGCCAGCACCCTCGCGGCATAGCAACCAGCTTGTCCCCGTAGCTTCCCCGTAACTCTCTAGGGTTTTCCCTTTTTGTTTTTGCTTTCTCTGTCTTTTGAATTAGACAGAACTTGATTATTATAACACAGTAGTAGTGTATACCGGGATGGCATCGTGGTATAGGGAGTGGTCGAAACAAGAGATAAAGGTGAGGACTGCGGAATACGGGAGAAAGGAGGTAATCGAATGTATCGAGCAGTGTATTGACGCATGGTAATAGCAATAGCAACAAGACCATAGGTGATCATCGGCAGTGAGCTGAGTCACTGTGGCGGGCTCGTATAGAGCAAGAGTTTAGTATGTAGCTATCGTGTACAGCCTCTGCACCAGTTCACAACGAGATGGTACACTGCGACTTTGTCGTGTGTGTTGGTTCGGGAGGTGGCTGCATCTATAAGCCTCTATGAACCACCGATAAATGATTCCGTACGTTCACTATTTCTTGGACCTGGGTGGCTGCTTAATTATAACTAGAGAGTCTGCGCCTACGTATGATTGTCGTATGTACGCTTCGATCCTTTAAGGACATTGCTTTAGGACGGAAGGGAATCTACTTTGACGGCCGTAGTGAAAATGTCAGCAGCAAGCACGAACGTGGCGCAACCGTTGTCGTTTCGATGCTTGGACATGTTGCAGTCGTTGTCTTCGCGATTTTTATGCGAAGGGACAGTCTGCTATTGCGAGGGCGACACGTCACTGCTATGGCTTGCGAAAGAATAGGACAGAGTGGGCCTGCTTTTCTTCGTTGTCAGAGCGGTGGTTGGCAATTTAGGCAAGGACATGTTGGTCAGCCAACCAGTCTGCTACGTGCCTATGTGAAGCTGTCTCGGGCTAACATAGTCAAAGCAGTTTACATTCCAACCTTGCTTAATATACACGTAGTTCAATCCAACACTGTAGGTGTCCTACATTCCTTACGAGTCTTTGCATTACTGCATATGGTACCAGCGGTCTTTGACGATCATAGCAGTGGCCACTGGGGTGGGTGTTTAGGATCCGTTCTGCCACAAGACTCGGTTGGGGCTCAGCGGGCAAACTTTAGTCCCAGAGAATCTTACCATTTACCAAATGCTAAATTTACACCTTTCGCTGCGAAGAGAACCTCGGCTGGTAGACTTATGCCCATGGCAACCGAACCAGCGAAACACTTGGTAATAACGCGCTTAGCATCATCAATCTGAGCCGCGTGCTCGTTCGTTGATTCGTTTCTTTATGCAGATATGTATGAATGTTTAATTGCTGTGTGGCCTCTCTGCAAAAGACCTGCTGCCTTCGTCGTTCGAGGTACATAGACAGTAGAAATAAGTGCGGAAAATACAGAGATAAATCAAGAGAAAAGTACATTCATTAGTTTATAGTAAAAATTAAACCATAATTATTAACGTAGAAAGGTCTTCGGCTAAACTTTCCGCCGCAATTTTAGGGCGCCATCCTTTTCTACCAAGACACCAACGCCACTGGTGGCCATCAGGGCTGCTGCCCCGGAATAGGCTGAGTCCATGCTTGCTTTCTCCTATAAAAGCCGGGGCCTTCTGGGAGCAGAAAGAAGCAGCCGGCAATAGAGGATTAACTAAGCAGCGGCAGTACTGTGGTGTCGACAGTGCGTAGAAGGCTAAAGCCTGAAGAGGGGTGAGGATGCTTTGGCGTGCCGTAACAGCGCTCCTGGGGCTCGGAATGAAGATCAGAGTCCTCAGAGCATAACTAAAGGCGAGACTAGATATGCCAGTGGTCCTGCAGTGAACTCTTAAATAGCACTGGTTTTGTTGAAATTCACTCTATTCAGAAATATACGAATGCATAATACCATGGTAGGGGTGCGCAGCCTGATCATAGCTTGAGGGGATTCGATGTATAAAAACTACTCAATGAAATTTTTCATTATTCAGGTACTCTATAAACTTACAGAAATAAGAAGCAGACGTTACGTACTATGACGAGGACTGAAAAATAATCGCTTGACTACAAGAACAGCCTAAGGTACATTTTTAGCACTGACAAATTTGGCAAAAATCAAATGCATAGCAGAAATAAATTAAATCTAGTTAGGCCAAAAATCTGCAGAGAAATCTAATGAACTTGGCACACTCATATTCCGCTAAAAGAACATGTATCACAAATTAGTTAGTAGCTATTCACAGTTATAAAGGACCCTGTAAAATAGGCGCACGTAAAAAGTATTCATAGAACACCATGTACATCTGGAAGCTTACTACTAGGACATAGGACGGACCTAACGAAAATGGGCTGATGGTCAAGTCGTCGATTTTGTTGCTGCAACGACTGCTCACCCCACGTTTTTCTATATAGGCTGGACAATCAGACGCAATGTAGTGGTCGTATTTCGAGGAACGGTCGAGAACGCCTGCTTAGACCCGGAGGAGACCGAGATTCTCTTGGGTTCCGAAGTTGAGTCGTGGTATAGTGTACGGACGATTCAAAGGGTACAGGAGGATCAGTACTGGAGACATGCCAACCATATTACAAGTGATCTTTGCCGAAAACAGCAGAGTAAAGTGTACTGAAAGCTGGTGAAGGCTAGGATCAGCGCTTAACGCGGACCCACTATGTCATAAGGACGAGACAACTAGGCGACTTTACTGCACACTTGTCCTCTAGACCATAGAGTAGAAAAAATTTTCTTAGCGATAAATTTATATTCTGTCAGTCATTTTATATAGACTAATATACGGCTGGACAAACGGAAGAGCTAGGAACAACGGCAGCAAAAGGCGCCAGGAAGACCGCTGATTCCGAAGCTGGGATCTCTGAACAAATTTAATCATTAATACTAATCATGTAAAGGGAAATTCTCTTTCGTAAAAGAGACATGGGTGTAAGAGAATCGATGGCAGGTTATTGATATTAAGAGTCCGCCAGTTGAGTTGTGGTTATTATAGGAAAGGGCTATTTCTGTTAAAAATATGGAGTTAAACCCTAGTACTTGGAATAGATCGAAACGAAAATATAAACTTTACCCTAATGTATTTTAATTTTACCAGGAATCGTTTAGTCAATATTTGATAGATTACTTCAGTAACTGATACAATGTACGCACATTGTATCACATTGAACTCATCTGCCTTCCCTTATGATCTTAAGCACATTGTGGTTTCAGTCTAATAGGATAACTAATCACACGTAGTTACTAATAGTTGCGGAACCAGTATCGATTAAATCATCAATAGTTACATCCAGTAATGGCTTAATTCATCACGAATCTAGGCCTGTAGCTTCAGGTCTAGATTCAACAAATTCTGCTCGAGGTATCAAACACAGAACGTACAAAATACCGAAAAAATTACCTCTGTATTCATAATGGCAGGCTTTCAAGGGGCTGCTGTTTTAAACCGAAGTATTTCGTTTTACATATACTCATTCCGTTTATATCAAGAGCAGGCCTCGCAGCTAACCCTAATACTCGAATGACCAGACTGCATTAAAGGACTGATACAATATATGGTGGTGCCATTCCGAACGATAAAAAAGTACCGATCTCTACATACATTGATACAAAGGCCGTCCCCCATAAACCGCCTCGCGTAAGAATTCTACCTCGTGCACACAATTGTATTGAACTCATTTAGTAAAACGGTCGACTTTCACAACAAAATTATAAGTACTTGTCTATGCATAAAGCTATAATTGGTTTATTTGCATCTGCAGCGGAACATTCCCTTTCGCTCGCAGAGTTCTCCTAGCAGTTTCAAGCACTTACCTAGTCTGGAACTGGCCTGGACGAAAAGGAATTACACTTATCTCAAAGAAAAGTTTATATAAATCGCTTCTGGTTTAAACGTCACTGAGTGCTGAGAGCTGCAACTAAACAGCGAACGCTGCTTTTTCTTCTATCGCTATACTGGCTGTATTGGCAAGCCTGATATTAGTACGTGGTCAGAGCTGGCAGGCACAGATCTTAGCCTTTATCTGTAAAGTTTATGGAGGCGAACGCCTCTAAGATGGCCACCTCAGTGTAATGATGAGAGTATGGTAATCTGGGTCATACATATTCAACCATGATTTCTTATCTTTTTGCTACTTTCATGCACATTGCACAATACAGCCTGCATGGCATCTTCCTGTCGTCGTCATCTTTCCCGACGTCTGTGGATCTGCTTTCCTGCCATTTGCTTTCTCTAGTGCTAGGTAGCTTGCACATGTTCTTCGAGCGTGAGTAGTCACTGGCATGCCCCATGATACTAGGCTCAGTAGGTGGGAGATGAAAAACCAGGGTAAAATGAGGCTTGGAGGGCCTGCTAGACTAGCCCAGGAAGGACTTCAACTTAGAGGCTGATGATGTATAAACAAATCGTAGACTGTATACTGCTACGACTATAACCTCTGCTAGAAGAAGCTACGTAATCTTATTATATATTGCCAGACAGGAAAATTGCAGATTATTTCGGTTTTGGTGCGTAAGTCTGTGTGTATGCATGTTTTCGAGTTAACACTGATGGTATCTACTATAGACCCAAACCTAAAGAGCCAGTCACGGCCGTGGATTCCCGCCTATGCGACGGACTGCTTTGGTAGGTCGTACAATGTCTGATTATCACACTAGACGTGGATTGAGGTATCTGTTTGCTAGTGGCCGATTTGAGTTTTGAGTCATCTTCATCAGCGTCATTGTTAAAAGTTACCAATTGTATAAGGCCGATAACCAAAGAGATGAATTCATGGGAAGACGGGATTTTCAGAGTAGATCCGATGTCAGTCTTCGCCCGATCAGATAAAAAGAACATTTCTTCTCGGTGGTCACATTCTGCATTAATCTTGCTGTCTGTATATGTATTTGTTGTAGAATCAATTTTCTACATAAGGCACAAATTGTCTCTCGTGCGTTGTTTCTTCTTACCCATAATCTATAACATTACATAAGCCTGACAAAAGGTCTGAGGAGCTTCTCTCTTTTCTAATACAGATCAGTTTGCATTACGTTCTAAATAGGTTTACACGACGATACCTATTTTGATGTTCGACCACATGTTGATTTAAGACGCAAAAAGGTCAATGGCTTCTTTTTTCGGGAATATGGAAGAAGAGTGGCATACCAAACCTATGTGACGCCATTGCAATGGTCTCGGTATGATGAGACGATGTGCGCTTTATAAAGCGCCCTCTTTTTATATAAAGAAGGCGCTTTAATATACATATATATATATATATATATATATATATATATAGAGAGAGAGAGAGAGAGAGAGAGAGAGAGAAGGCTCAAAAGTCGTAGTTTTACGGTTCTTAAGTAGTACTTTTTGAGTGAGTGGAACAGTGATTGCCAGTGATTCATTAGAAAAGTGTCATCAAAATATGGGCACGTTTGAACATTCCCATGAAGCACATGCGCCTCATGTGTTCAGCGTATTAATAAATCCATCTGTATTTTCGATCGACATCATTCTAGATAATATAAGCTATATACACAATTATATCTTATAGCATATGTTGTCTCTTTGCAGCTTTCAACAGAAACTGTATACTTACACAAACCGCAAAAACCAATACTTTTTCAAATATAAACGTTTTGTCGTACAGACATAAATTGCATGTTCTGCTGTGTATCCGCTTAGCTAAATGGAACAGGGTTCAATAAATCCATTTAAATCTCTTCGTTGATTTACGTTTGGTTTAGGTTTTCATTTTCTCACTATACTAGAGAGTAGGCAGATGGTCGTCTATCATAGTAATCGTGTTATGCACTGTCAACTAACTCAACTTGTTGAAACTTGTCCTGTTTTACAGGTAAGCGTCACTCGTTCCTGTTGCGCTACTTTTGTCGTTCATTCATTTTACCTAAGGGTCAGCTGACAGTATTATAACTAGGTAAGTTCTCTATGCGCTATGAAAATAATCTCGAGAATCTGTAATGTGGTTCAGCTGACGACTTCCTAGATGTAAGCGTGGCGCCATATAGGAGACACTGCTGTGTCGAGTTATCAGAACGTCGAGAACGCCGCTAGCAAGAAGCTGGAGCTGACCTTTAAACTGTTTTGTCCCATTCTGCACTCGGGGAATCCCGTCTTTGTCAGCTTACCACTGACGAGACCATGTTGGTAAGCAATGGCAGTTGACAGCAAAAGGTTTCGTCTTATGAGATATATGTAACTATTGTATATATATATATATATCAATAGCACAGGAATTAATCATGAGTAGCAGTGTGCTCACCTGCGTTGATAAGCGCCATTCTGTTTTTGCTGTGGCTACTTTTATCAGGCGTTTTTCCAATACAATTCTAAATACGAGCAGGATCCCTACATAAAAGGCGCTCCGTGCAGCTATAAACATACTCCTCCAAAATTTCGGGTAGGTAGTAGCGGTGCTGACTGTGACAAGCAACAGATTCTACATTGCAATAAAAACTTACGTTAACTATAAGCACACGTACACACACAGATTAGCGCGCGATCAGCTGGGGTCCTTTTAGTAAGAATCACATCAGCCAATGTCTATCATTGGCTGATGTGATTCTTACAACATTGAAATATTTCCTCTCTTTCCCTTTTCCGTGATTTTCAAGACCTCTGATTCTCGATAAACAGCGGCCGAATCCCGTGTACACACACCCTACACGTGTGCGCGTATTCGCTATAGTGTTAAAGCAAATACTGGTGACTTGCACAAATCTGCGCTCGGCGCGGAGGCCAATACCAACCACAGCTGTAGCCATAGCTTCGGTTTTCGTTGTCTCTTTGTGCAGCGGTAAAAAAACGCGCACGCTCTATATGAATACGTACTATGCCCTGCGTCTGCCATAAGTGAAAGCGACTGTGGAACGGTTATTTGACCGGAGCTAGGGTGAGATGGAAGCCGTCGGCTCTATCTGGACCGGAGAGTACGGAACTCTACCGAGCTACGGGGTATAATAGCAGACCCGCTGTGGGTTGACACTGAAGGGATGTCAATCCAGCCAAATCGAACCTGTCAAACCTTCGAACCCCAAACTCGAGGTGGGGCGACTGAGAGCTGTGGCATGGGCGGTACTATAGGATGCAGTACAATGTGCTATTTAGTAGTACCTATATAGGAATAGTATTACCTACCCTATACATTACCCTAATAATCGGCAGTGCCAATAGGCTTTCTGAGTGAAGCTGCATTGACAATATCGGCAACCTGAGTACTCAAGCTGCGCGTGGTAGTTACATGATATATGTACATACGGTAAATTTTCTCGCTGTCCCTTATTTCAGTTCCCGCCTCCGAGTCATGAGCTACTGATAGAAGGCGCTCCTGAGGATTTCGGTAGATATTGTGGTAGGAGGGCTAAGTTGTATGGGGAGGATAATGTGCTGCTGGGGCTGTTGTAGTTTCGTTGGCTGTTGCTGCTTACAGCCAGTCCTGCATTTCTTCTAGCGTGTATATCTACCCTCCATGTTATACAATTGCATTCATTGGTAGCTAGCTTTGTAGTGTCTGAGCCTACTTTCAGGGAGCAAGTAGGGAGCCGTTCACCTTCCTGGCCAATGAGAACACGGGATGATGAGTCGAGTCGCGTCGAGAACAAAGTTTTGCTGATGCCGTGGCAACGTTGCTACCTAGCAGTGCAGAAACAGCAACACTAAAATTGCATAGGCAGTAGCAGCAGAATCGGCCCTGCCATTGGCCTCGTTCTCCACAATCAGCTGAGCGAACAAAATAGGTTCGTGGTGCATGCAGCAGAGTGGGAAAGAGAAATGAAGGGGAGAAGACAGGCCGAAAGGAATATGAAGATAGCAGGTATGCAGTTCAGAGACAGGATGGTTTGGGGAATGTGTTATGGGGGGTACGGGCATCGGGCGGGGACGCTCCACCGACATAGAATAATAGACAGTGCTATAATATTCTCTTTCAACAGCAACCGGAGCTTATCGCCAACCACTGTAAGCCCCTTGCACTCCGTTGAGAGCGCTTGTATTATATAAAAAAGTCTATGACTCGGGTTCGTCTGCGGATTCATTCATAGCAAAAGAATGCTGCCGATGGTGGAGGAAATGTGTGCTCTTTGGTGTGTGGTGGATTTTGCGCTTTGACAATTGGCCCTATTCTAGCATTCTACAATGCAGAGTAAGAAAGAGAGGCAGCATTCGAAAAGGTAAACTGCAGACCTCAAATCTACGCACAGCCGACGGCCATTTTAGGCCCAGCAAAAGCAACTTTCCTGATGAAACCAGCGACAGCGGAAAAACAAGATGATGATCAAGAGAGGAAAAGTGAGGAACAGCAGAGAAAGAAGGTTTTACGTTTTAAGTCAGACTCGGGCGTTAATACAGGCCCTCAGTTCTTGGCTGTATAAATTTCAATATACAGTGCTTTTTTATTTCGTCTGTGCTACACGTCAAGTTTCCTTTCTATTTCTGTGTCACATAGAAACAATGAACCTACAAAACATGTAAAAGGACACGGGATGCGGTAAGTCAACTGACTCTCAAATGAAGCTTTATAACAATCCGAGTTGTGCGCAGAGCCCTTGCGGATTCCGATACTACACTGTTCCTTATCCGTGTTTATCGGTGCATAGTCGTTCGTTCGCTCGCTTGCTCTCCAGGAAGCTCATTCTTCCTTCGCAGTATACGCCGTACACAGGTTATACACATATACAGAGAAGGCAATCGCGTCTTGTACTATTACCCGCTTCATCTGTAAAATTTGCGTATGTGGAACGTTTGCTGAAAACTCAATCTAGGTTTTCTTTGACTAATGCTACAGTCTTGTTCCAAATTGCATCTGGGGCTTCACTTTCAAGACTGGTGCGCTTCTTTCCTACGCTGATTCCATTTAGGCCGCTACAGTCTACCAAGCCCGCCATCCTTACTTGCATTGGGTGAAAAGTTTTAGGAAGTTCGTCGGATCCGAACTAACCTATCTAACGTCTAGGTGAAACGGTCAATAATCTTTAAACTCTTCACCGCAACACCAGGTACTTTGATATCTCTCATTGAATAGCATAATGCACTATGTACAGTACCGTAAACGTAGCCAACTGGCTAAGTGTGCCGGCGGCAGCATTACACATTACATAGGCAATTAACGACCGTATCAACAGTCATCCTTTTCTTATTGACAATTACTCGCCAGAGGACAAAAAGCACGGAGTAGTTAATGGAGTAGGCTAAGGAATTGAATGCTTAATAAAATGCGAGCAATTGTTTGGCTAGTCAAGGTTTTACATTCTGAGTATAATATATGAACGTTAGACGTGTGGAAGGAGACTGCCGGAGAAGGACGCCGACCTTGAATCATATTCCCCCCCTTTCCCTTGAATTTCCCTTGAGTTTCCCTTGAACTCGTAATGATGCAACAGGTGATCAGGACAAACATGCAGCTCGCATGCTGTTTCGTGCAGTTGCAGGGCTGTGGCGATGCTGTGCGGGTTACTGTCCAGCAGAAACGGTGATGGGAAACCGTACATGTAGTGAACGCTGCTTGAATGCAAGCTGTTTCCCTAATTCTCGGGCGGTTCCTCATGGAAGCCTAAGTTTGCCTCTTTTTAATAACGATTTCGGGCATTTCTACTAGGGGGCCCATGTCATTGGAGTACAGTTCCATTTTGTTACCAGTCTTGCTCGCTCCTGGTAATATCCGTGACGATCTCGGGTAGCAAAGAGAATCACTGCATAGTTGTACAACAAAGCAAAAGTCATTCGTTCGTCTTGGCCTGGGTATGAAGAGATTAGTTTTTACCTGAACAAAGCGGCCTGCTGGCAGTCGGAAGACGTTGTTGACAGTCAGTTGGATCGTTGGATACAAAGCTGCACTGTCGCAGAAAAAATGCACTGGTATTGGATAAGATTTTGGAAAAGAACGTTGTGGCACAACTCAAACGCTGTCCGTCCAAGGCTTTTTAGTAGAGTGTAAATCTAGTCCGCCACCAAGCATCGGTAGTGGCTGTGGCGAAAGAAAACGCGGCAACTAAGTATGAAGGGCAGACGTCGATCTGTATAGTGTGCTGGACGGCTACATGGGGCTGTGTAACTGGCTATACCATGCCAACCAAACATAGACGGTATGGTCCGACGATTTAGTTGGCCAGTAAACATTAGTGGAACGGCAGAGCCGGCAGTAGCGATGACCGGACTAGCGGCGGCAGGACCAAGGCTAGATTGGTTCTCACATTAGCAGAAAAACAGTGGGGGCTTCTTTCCTTTTTACAGTAAGCAAGAAAAACAACAAGACGACGACGACTACGAACAGGAGAAGGGAGTCGAAACGAGGAGAACTTTTTTCCAAGAGGAGTAGCAGGAAAAAGCCCCAGGGACAATGCAGCTATCGATGTGAGCCCCGGAAGACATGAGAGATGGAAAAAGCAACGGCCGTCCAGGTAGCAGAACCATCGGCGACAAATGAATCATATGGCCAGTGAACGACTGAGAGCCTTTGCCGCTCACTATCATGGAGCAAAAGTGGTGATGTTTTACATAGCTGCCATGCTTGATCAGGCATTCTACGCGCTTTCCTCTTCCCTGTTCTGACCAACCTTGGAGAGTAACGAGACGAATAGAAAGGACCCAATAGAACCTTTTACCTAAAAAGGGTAAAGAAACCTTTTACCTGGTAAGATGTAGGAAGATTACTCCTTTACGAAGAATTGCAGTAACGACCATAGAGGATGTTCTGTGCCGTCGGCCTGCCCTCTAGTTACAGGGCTCCCCTATAAACTAAACAATAGACATTTGTAGTGCATGGCCACGCCGTAGTTCTATACCGTTATCACATCTTACAGCACTACTCGATAGCGCAAGAAAGGTACGCCGTTATTCCAGTTTTCCCAAATAGAAGAAACGAAGAGAGGAGAGGTAGAGTAGGGCAAAAAACGGGCCTCACTGGGCTACTGTTGTGCTTTCACATGATACTGAGTAGATTGAGAGGACATGATTGGCCTGCCTCGCCGGCCTGCTGGGCGGAAACGGTGCGGACCTGACGAAAAGGAGCCTGCCTGCAGTGCGATCCCGGGACGATAGGAAAAACAGCGAGAGATAAAGCAATGACAAGAATCCAAAGCTGCGTTCCTTTTTATATACAATTTTATTGATCAAACGAAAAAAAAGTGTCAATAGAGAAGTGACTGGTAAGAAGAGCTGACGTGGCAATACTATTGATGTATTTAACGTAAAACGAGAGAAGTGATACCTTCAAACATCAATATGTAACCTATAAGTTATAATAAAAAACATACGAGCGGGATTTGAATAACATCCTCTCTGGTCCGAGCTATAGCGCATGAATACAATACCATATGTAATATCTACCCATTTATAATAACTCGCGTTCGTGTACCACAGAATGTACATATTAGGACGTCAATAGTAAATGCATAATAGCCATTAATATTAGTCAAATTTCGAGCTAGATTTTTCACTGTGTGCGATTGGAGCTCCTGGAGGATAAATACCTCTTATCTATTTAAATCCAATAGACTGAATCGATAAGGTTCAACATGTAAATATAAGCAAAAATTTGCCAAGATGATAGTGAAGATTATGGTATAAAAGATCAGTATATACTTCGTTCGCAATAGTCCAGTTCACGAACTCAGTGGACTTCGAACGATGCCACTTAGTCCATCCAATAGTATCTCCTTTGACAATAATCTAGATTTAATCGGTATTTCTCAGATGGAACCGGATCCGGTTCCAGATCTGACATCAATACTGAATGCCTCTAGATCAGACAGCGGTATACTGGAACATGGAATAGCTGTTGTTAGGTAACCAGCCCGGCCACACGTCGCCGGTATAATCTTGCAAAGGTACTGGCCATGCACAATCAGGACCTTGGTGGAGGTGGAAACCGCGAACATCGGTTGATGCATATATATATGGCAGAGGGCAGGAAAGACCTTGACTGGAGGTCCAAAGGAACGGATGGTAGCGGTTGGTCCTAGTGGTAACGAATTCCAAAAGCTCATCACTACTATACGCATGCCATACTCGCAGCTATCACAAGCCGCTTCTATCCGCTGCGTGATGATGTAGATTGCAACGACTTAGTTACGCCCATGTTGAAAATACGGCTGCTTGTGGTTAGAGAAATAGCTATCAGCGGCCGATGTGGTGGTGGTCGCCCCAGTGACTGACTGCCCTTAGGTAGCAACCGACATGAAACCGAGCAGAAGCCGGCCATTGACAAAGAAGTGGGAGACGGAAGTGGTAGTCCCATGAACACGGGTGCATTTTTATAACTAATATATACACATAGGGTAGCAGGTATAATAAAAGCCTAATGATCGAATCCCTGCCTTCCGCTGCGACAGTATCTGGCGGCAGTTGCTGCTGGCACAGACATTGATAGCTTATACCGACGGAGGAGGGCGTTTAGCTGAGAGTGATATGGAAGCAAAGAAAGACAAGTTTTTCGACACTACACTTGTGTGGATCTTACGTATGAGTTTGTTTATATTGAAATGGTAATGCGAATTCCAAAGGGCAGCTGCTTGCTTTCGGACATTTAAATGTGCGTATCCTCGGTGGAGATGTGTTGGCCGTTTACAACGACGCAACAACAAGCTGATAACGGGAAATAATTTGTCTATTTGCAATAGCTCGATTAGGACTCGTACTTTTCGTTGATTTGTGAGTTCGTGGGGGTTCTGTTGTCCTGCCCTCTGCCGCAGCAGAAAGAAACCCCATAGTGACATGCACACCTCTAAGACAAAAGCGATGGACGTGGAGGACGAAGCTCGTAATTATGGGGTGCCAGTATAGTGCGGTGCTGCAACCCAACCGCCTGGTTCTGTGCTCCCACATAGAGACGTCCCATCTCTCTCTCTCTGTCATTGTGCCTGGTGCACATTCCGTACACGTGCCATACATGGCAGCACCGATGGGGGCAGCGTGCCTTGCAGGGGTACTAGGATGGGCTGTGTAAGTCGGTGGGGTACCGGTCATTGGAATTTTACTTGGCTTACCGTCAGGCTTCACTGCAGGGGTCTAGCAGCAAGGGCAAAATAATGGTGATGCGCGCCAGCGACTCACATATTTGCATTTCTAAATTCATGCACCGAACACGAAGGAAAATGGTCCATTAGATGTATCTCTTTTTGCAGTCGACCACCCTTCTTTAAAGAGCAATTGAGAAGGACTGGCTGCCGGCAGTCATATGCTTCGTCTTTCAATTTCTCTGCTGTTCCTACTACGTCGATTGCAGTTTCAATGTATCTCTTTATTAATTATTATGTATGTATCTTTATCGATGTGAACAATCCTTTATAACGGTGTAACGCGGAACGCAATTTTCCCTTAATCACAGTGCAGCAATACATTAAACGATAAAAGTATGATTGGTTAACGAATGCTTCCAGTGCAGATAGTTTACTGGCGCCAAGATGGCGAGTGCATCTTGCTTTCTTCTACCACCTGTGATTTTAATTTCTAGTTTTCCACATAAAAGTTTTCTGAAAGAACATTAGCCGAATTGGCTCATTGATTTAGTCGACTAATGCCAATATACGTATCCAGTTCCGTCACTGCAACGTCAGGCCTTCCCCGTGCCTCATTCTATTTCGGTGCCCGTTATCATATTGCTAGTGAAGGGGAAATATAGTCACAAGACGAAGGTTTGAAAGCTTTCGTCAGGTGAAACCTTAACGGTGCTACTGCTGCTGTTGCGTAAAGGTTCTTCGGGTGGAAAAGGGTGAAGGTAAGGAGGCAGCGAAAGCTTAATTCTACAGCGGTTTCCTCGCTTTTCCCACTCACAATTCATATTAATATGAGTCTTCTACGGTTACCTAAAGCATGGTAACCACACAGAAGGGCAGGTCACAAAGTCGCAGGTGCTACCAGCAACCCCCCCCTCCCCTACTTCCTCGTGGAGAAGTGTGAGATGAAATTCAACCAATGTTTTGCTCAACTCGTTACTTTGCCTGCCTCTGCCAACGTCTCACACAGGTTAGTGATGACGTCGCCGCCGATGGTCCTGATGGTAAGGAGGGTGTCGCCAGAAACGTTAGGACCGCCTAGGCCCAAATTCGATGGGGCGTATGACAGTAGTACCGTTCTCTCAGCACTCTCCGCAATTCGTATTGTACGGCCGTACGTGCGGTGCTTGACGCAGTCGCTTAGCTCCGCGACCTAGTCGCCCGCTTTCTTACAATCGTATTCTAGTTCCGAGCTACTCGCATGAAGCCAGCGGCTTCCTGCGCCGCTACAAGCCCGAGTTGCTCATAATCGGACAGATACCAAAGAACAGAAGCGGGAGTAAGTTTGGTCGATGTAAGGGACGTAACGCCAGGTTTTAGCTTGTCTGTGACCAGCAAAGTAAAGTGTACGACGAAGCTCTAGAGGTGCTTACGGTGGCGTCGATGTTACTACTGCTGTTAGCGCCTTACTAGGCGAAGCATGATGATGATGATGGGGACAGGGTCTGGTTGTTAGAAACTTTACTGGGGGCGTCCGTCCCTAGAACCGGTGGCCGGAATGGCCGCAAGCGACGGTCAGTCGTTCCCAGCCGTCTGCCTCTGCTTATGACCGCTTACTCGGCGTTAGCTACGACGCGCGGAAGGTGCAATCAGGTCAGTTCAACTGGATGATGGCTGAGGGGAAGACAAATATAAGCTGAGCATCGCAGCGTGACCAATATATATGTTGACTGTTTTTCAAGCTAGATGGGTTCTAAGTGGTACGTCAGGTGACAGGTTGCATCGGTTAGGCGTCAATATAATTTGAAAGAGTTAAGCAATAGTACAATACCCTCATTCAGACATAAGATTAAAAATCTCGATGTTTAGAGGTAATGCGAACTGGCACAAAATTCTACAGAAACTCAACGAAATCGTTTGGTCCTGAACGGTATAAAATAAATCACATACAACAACGATATATAAGCTAGACTGATGCCAGAGAAGTTATCTTATAGCATTGGACAGGAGTCATGAAACACGGTCGATTCAGACCTATACCGTACACAACAAGCAAGTAATGAATAGAATAGGAATGGAATATTGCTCATTTGGTTTCAGTGGAGCAGCGCGCTGGTCAAATGACTTGTCAATTTTTTTTATTTAGATAACTCCGGTTCCACGGTGATAGGAAAATGATGTTACCATGGTTGATGTCATCGATCAAGACAGCGTATATTTAATTTAATAATAATTTAATTCTAATATATAAATAGTATTTGCCTCAATTTCGACTTGAAAAGGGTCAGTATTTTTACGATAACCGATGTCTGGCCAGTAACGGCGGCGGTGATATCGGTACTATGAACGTCGACGTAAGGCCAGTCACCAGCGAAGTAGATAATAGATACAGAAATTGCTAATGGATATTAGACGAAAACGGATCATCGCAATGATGAGTAGTGATAGGTACGGTTAGGATAGTTCGAACACGTATGAACGTGTACATATATACATAGAACGTACGCATGGACACGTGTAGACATGCTACGTCTACGGAGACAATGTACGAATATGTATAGTAAATTCAGTTATCGATCTCATAATTAACCACTTTTAGCGTGTGGCGAACTTTTCTTGAAAGACAAGTTGCATCAGCGTTGAATAGCAAAGGAGTTTTAAGTTAAAAGCAAGGGCGACCTATTTGGAACAGATCCTGTGAAAACGTATGTAGAACGATCTGTTACACTTTCATAAGTAATGAAAATCCAGCGTTAAGCAGACGAATTGTGTAGCACCCCTTTGTATTGTTATGGTTCCTGATGCGCACCTACTTTTTGCTAAAAGTATAATCGGTAGTAAGGTAATTAGCAATGTAAATCCTATCCTTAAGTTACTTGTGGGTACCAGATGCCGGTATTGCATTAACCGATTAGCAGCAGATTTGGGCTTTCGCCGAATGGCTTTCGAGTCTACATACGGGGCCAAGGGCCTAAGGTTAAGTTCCATATGGCGATTTAGGCTAAAGTGTCGACATATCTGTACCTTGTTTACGGCCCTGCGTTGTGAGTCAGCTAAATTATTGACATGTTTTGTTGATTGGTATTCTTTGATCTTGTATTGATTAATGGAAGGCCACTTGTTTTTGTCAACTTTTTCCCTAAGGCACTTACAATGCCACTTGTTGCTTGCCTTTACCGTGAATTATGTCGCGGCCGGAATAGTTGTATTCGTGCAACGCCCAATGACGATCTTGAGCTCTTATTTCGTATCTAAATAGCGCGGGGAAGTAAAAAGCAAGCTTGACATTACGTGTAACTAATATGTGTGATACGCAATCTTAATAATTATTATTATGATATTAAGGAACTTGGGAAAAACTGACTGTCAATGTGAGAAAAAACAAGGTAAAACGGTAGTATGTATTAAAAGTTATTGTTAGGAAGACAACGACAAGAAGGAAAGCGGTAAACTCCGTTTACTGCTAATCGTTTGTTTGCGAAAACTCAACTCGACCATGTGAGCTTTAGCAAATGGATACCGAAAATGCTCGTGAATCTACAACTTCTGTTCCCATTAAATTTGCGGACTTTGATGCCATACATGGTTGCCCTCGTATATCTCTACATATGTGTGCTTCAGCGCGAAGTCGCTGACGAGCGAGCTATTTTTTGCGGTAAACCTTGAATTTTGTTGCTGCTACAGCGCCTCGTCCTGTAATCAATGTATGGTGAATTCCCCAGGCCTGTGCAGGCTTCGTAGTGATGATTTCTTCTATTGCCTCTGGCTCTCTTTGGACGGCAATGCGTTAAATGATTGCAATTTTGGGCACAGCTTGAACTTCATCGGTAGATCGTCAGGCAGGCCACAAACGAGCAGATAGGGCCAATAGGACGTCGCGAGCCCGGGCTTGCGATGAATACATATTGGATTTTTGGTGAGGTGAAAGACTGCAATGAGAACTTGCTGTCGATTCGACGAGAAAGGAGCACTGCAACAGACCGCTAACGGAAGAGGACTATGCCACCGCTTACAGTTACGACCCCCCTGTATTTCATCGGTAGGAAAGCTGCCGAACGGAGCATGCTTTGAGCGGAGGATCTCAGAAGATTTCGCATTAGCTGTGGTTCTGGATTTTCAGTAGTCAGCGACACCGGTGGCGAGACTGGCCGTCGCCGCTGCTCCCTCCTCCCTAGGGTTTTTCACGAGGAACACAATGGGCTTGCCGAACAAATGGCCCTTGCCACCCCGCGGCAATAGAACCGTAGCCGCCTTTCAGCTTTTGAGCGAACGAGTGCAGCGGAAGTAAAAATAGAGCAGAGGAAGCGGTAGAGTGCAATGTCGTACCGTGGTATACAATCTGCTGCTGTTTCAAAGCTAGATGCTGCGCTCGAAGACAGTGTACAAGGGGGTCGTGAAGAATAGTGGATACTCGGTCAGGCTAGAGTTTTCAGGGAAAACGACTGTAATCGGCGAAGCGTAAATCTGACTGCTGACTTAACGGAGCCCGGAAGAGCCTTTTTCCCCTCTCATCTAAAGTCACTGCGGTACGAACAGCAGTAACAGAGACAAATAGTGCGTAGGACGTGGAAGGCGCGACCTCAATTGGGGCCTGTCCGGCGGCTGCTGGTCGTGGTTGGGTTTCGTCTGTCACCGATCGTCTACCTGCGCAGGCCCACTCATCGTTATTACTACAGTAGCTATTCGGTAGTTAGCTAAAGGTTCGTATATCGACGCTCATCCCAACGCTAACTGAAATTTGGAAACTGAGCACCTTCGTTTAGAACAAGAAATAACGTGATATCCAAAAGCTGCGGTATCTCAAACCGCGTTCCCTTCTAAATATCTGCGTACGTATCCGTGTTTCTCTTTGCCTACGGCGTTGTATAGGCGAATCAACGATTTTAAACACGCCTTGCGCTAAATTAGTGACGGCTGGTTTTGACAGCAAAAAAGAAACCGTGTTTAATATCCGCATAATTTTGATCACGGAAGTTAAGGGCGATGTTTACGTCTACAATGAATAGAAACAGTTCTGGCGCCGTTGGAGAGGCCCAAACTACAGTAATACGCTAGCTATTCAAACGTTGGCCCTTTCAACACTGTTCACGGCACTGGTTGGCAGGTATTACAAGGTTTTCTTCGGGAATGAGTAGTCGGGAGTGCCTTGGCTAGAATTCCTCGAGAAGACATTCGCTAATAGGAAACCAGAGCTGTAATGTAATCTACAGACTCCCCTCGTTGGCCTCCTTGCAGCGGTTGCTCAGGGGTCAGCGTTCCAGTATGGCATCTCGTGTAGCAGAAGCGAACTTTTTTCGAGATCTTGTAGAGGTGACAAAATATGTTAAGAAATTCAAATTACGGATAAATGTTTAGAATAACTACAGTCGGTCATACCTCGTGTACGGTTTCTTATCAGCGAAAATAGTTATCTGCCATGACGCTGGACGGAAGCAAATACAAAGCTGCAAAGAAGAGTTCGAGGACGCAGCTGTGGAACTCTAGTGACTGAAGCGATAGCAATAGGATGGTCGCCAGTTAAGGAAAAAAAAAGAGAAGTAACTGCATTTTCGGTAAATAAAGATCACAGAAGACGTGGTAAGTTAGGCACGCAGCTTGTTGGGTCCTTTATGATAGGCAAAAAACAAGCTTTACCACTTTAGTTTTATTTAACAGTGCCACCGATTCGATTACTGCTCGTGCTCTGTAGCAGGCTTTAGTCGTTGGGGTAACTGGATGAAACGCGTCGGATATAGAAGCAGCTGTTAAAGGCAGCGCGGTTAGAAAGACGACCACAGCCCGAATGCAACAGGCCAAAAGGACACTATCACAAAGGCGACAATGGCACAGCGGTCTGCTCGGGTCTGTTCTGGATGTGCTGACGTGGATGACTTCTTTTCAGTAACAGTCTTCGCAAGACATCGCCAATGCCCTTGCTACACTGCCGGCAAAGGAAAGTTGGGAAATATCATTTTCCTTGCCGAGTCTGAAAGAAAAAAACTCAAGAGTTCGGTCACTCGGTCGGGCGATGGGATACAAATCAATGCGTGTTTTCGATCTGGGGCATCCATGATGTGCCGGTGTGTCGTTACGTCGACGCGTATTACCCGCTTTTCCTGTATTTCAGTGATTCTTCGAAGAATGAATGATCGTCACGAATTATAGCGGGGGTGATACGTATACTTTAATAACAGTGTGGATCGGGGTGAGCCAGAAGGTTGCGTTACTTGATCGGGCATGCGTATATATAGCAGCGAGTGGGTGATATCTTGATTTCGGTTTGTAATCGTTCATGAGTCTAAATAAACCGTTCATGGAAGGAAAAATTTTTTGCTGAGGGTTGGATAGAAGCCGACTAATTATAATTAGTAAATAATAACGTCTTACGTACTTACGCAAATCATCATGTTCAAATTTGACTCGTGCCTGATAAGCACCAGTTAAACGTAAGCCAGCACCTCATTGTGCGACATTTGATGTACTACTGTTGATAGACAAAAGGTACGAACTCCGATTTAGAGCTTAAATTGCAATGACCAGTGATTCATTAGGCGGCCACTCAACTATTGGATGACTATACTCCCAACAGACGGCTCGACCTTAGAACCATTTATCAGTATCATACAACACTAAATATGGTCTCATTAGCGCATCGGATACGTGCGTTGCTATAGAGTGACTATCGCGTTGCCCTTCTGTGGTTTTTCTCTGGGCGCTTCTTGCCCCTCACGTCGATTTGGTTTGTCCCAGATGCAGCCTGTTTTGAGCGTACGGCTCAATGTATACATTTGCTCTGTGAGCGTATATGCCTGCTGATGTTGCTACCCTAGATATGGTTGTCCTCAACTTGTCTTTCTGTCTGCACAGAAAGGCAGACGAAAAAGTAGCTGACTGATGTCTGTAACTATGACCAGCGTGGTTCCTATTCTACTCACTGTATTCCCCCATCGTTATCCGTCTAGTGATCAGCAAGCCTAGCATATACTCAGCAATACTGCTGAGTTCGGCAGAGGTTTGCCACCGTGTGGTCGGTAACGGCGTGTTCAAACCATCCAGATAAGGCCCTGGCGGCGGCCTATCCCTTTGAAAGACAGCGACGAAGCGGTAGCAGAAAAAGGCAAAGGATCGTGAAACGGATTCTGGTTAGTAAACACTTTGCTTCGATATGTGTACAAAAGCTCAGGTGTGTCTCGCGTTTTGTAAGGTATATATGGACTTGTGAGCGCGTTTGTGAGGGTATGAGAGTGTGCATGCGTGAGTGTGTCTGCATGGACCGTGATGTCGAAAGCGTACGAGGTCACTGGACGGCGTCGCAGTTATGCCCGGCGTTGTTTGCTGGAAGATAGTCCAGGGTCAGTCTGACCGCGTACCACTGGCTGCGAAGGGGGTGTTACATCACAAATGGTGCAAAAGTTGAAGGCAACGACAGAGGATTGTTCTTCGCAAGCAGGAAAAGTGAGTTCGTCAGTAGTGGTGCCATGCTTGAATGCTCTGACTAAAAAAAGCGAAACACGTACAGGGAGGTAAGGATTATAACGAACCTTTTGCGCTGTTGTTCATTTCAATCAAACTTCATGAATCAAATTTTTTCAATAATCATATGCAAGAAGCACATTACTGAAGAAATCTATTTAGCGGAGAAAAACATTGCCCTGCAGTAACTACCCATCAACTTGCCCTTAGCTATTTAGGCCTTGAGCCTAAACTCAAGGAATTCAGAAAATATGCAACTATGTGGATTACTTTTGGTGAACGTAGGCGTAAGTAGATTCTCCATTTTAACGTATGTATCTTCCAATATCTTTGATTGAAATTATGTGACCATTGATGCAACGCCTGTTTTGTTTGTGCCAAGGTCGACATTTACCTATAATCTGCTGACCGGTTTCTATCTACAAGTCAAGAGATAACTCGTATTTAGCACACACAAGTGATTCTACATAAGTACATTACCGATAAAAATATTCTTGATCTTTTACGGATTCATGTAGGAAATGAGGTCGACGATGGTCGCTTGATGCTAACCTCCAACCTACATACAACATCTATATACACAAAGTGCACTATGTACGTACGATGATACAATCACGAACATGAAAGCTTTGATTTTTCCATTTTTCGTTAGAATCCGTAGGAGTAGTAGTGGAGGGCTGCAGCAATAAGAGTATTTATCGTAATAAATGGCCACTGTAATGTTGGAGGGCAGCAGTTACAAGTAACAGAAGTTGTGGCGGTCGTATTGACCTAAAAATGCTTGATGCCGACGACGCCAACGACAGCGAGTAATTTCTATAGCAGCAACAAGTTTTAGTGCACGACGATGTTAGAGCCACAATCGACAGTCGATGCAGTTTTACACCCGCGCCGCTATTTCGTGAGAAAATGAGGAAAGAATTGTGTTTATTTTTTTGAGCAAGTCGGCAGCCTGTGGTACGCACTATTGTAGGGAAAGTACTAGGGGTTTGCGGCTTTGGGGAGGAGGGGGGGGGTCTCAACCACTATGGCCACAGCGGGCATTGGTCGTGGACTTGAAGGGAAGAAATGATGAACACGGAATAAACAGGGGGACCGACAGAATAAGCGGCGAACGGAGCAAAAAAGAAAATTGCTAAAAATAAGTGTTTTAAAGTAGTCGCTTGATGTTGAAACGCCTGACGCTTAAGGCAACTAAAGGAACAGGGTTAGAAGAGGACGACGTAGAACGCCTACAAGGCGTAGTTAAAGAACGAGATGTCGTTATAAGAACATTCGCGGAGAGTGGCGAGCCTGAAGCGGATCGGTCCTTGGCTCGCTTATTGCTGTCACCGCTGCCATTCGATGGAGGCCATGCCACGAAGTCTGTCCCTTTTGCTTTTATTGCTACTGGGTAGGACCAAAAAACTATTCAGGCCAGGGACGAGCAAATATATTACCCACAGAAGCGCATGGCAACGGGTTTGTTTTGCCTCTTCAACGGACCCACTTCTTCCCCTTCCGCTGCCTTAGCGTTTGCTGAGCAACTTCCTCTCTAGCAGCACAAAACCCCTCGATCCGTCGTGCTTTGTCATGTTTGAGATCCAACGCCACGGTTCAAAAGAGACAAGTATGAAACAAAGGGAGAACTGTTTGCTATCAATGTCAGGGGCAGGAAATGGCTTTGGCCTTCTCCTCGCTCCCGTCGCAGCTGGAACTGTGGCTTAGATTCGTTAGCCCTTCAACTAAGCCCACAAGCTCGTCCGCAAGCCCGTTGAAGCATTCCAGTATGGTCGTCAGTATTTCATCAACCTCTTTACATAGGCCGCCACGCTGACTAGCGCTACTGCTACGATGGCTACCAATATATAAGCTAATAGAAGCCTTGTGTAACATGGTGGCTCACAGGCATTTGGCCTCAACCTGTGATAAAGTGTAGCATTCGCTACTAACGGCAATTCTATGAAGAAAAATAGTAGAAAGAAAAATCACTGTTGATGGCCTGCATGGCTAAAACGCTTTCAATTGCTTTATAGTGAGCAGAGATATTGCCAGTCTAGCACCGCACGCGAGCTGATCTACCGGTCCGCCAAGATTTTCTTTTTAATTGCCCGTTATCTTTTTTCTACAGTTCTGTATTAATTATTTATATTATAATAATTATTGCGTGATATTTCAAGCGGGAAACGTGAATTTTATATGACTGCGACAAGTGTCTTTATTTTTCTGCTATGCTTAGCAGGGACAAAATATTTATGCGGCTCAGTCAGTAAGTAATTAAATGGACGTCCTTCCTTGATCCTCAACTCTGCATCATTGTGTTGTTTTCCTCCTTGCTTTGTTGTGACCAGTGATTTGTTTATTTCCTTAATAAGTTCATAATAACGTTATAAAGCAAAACGCGTTCAACAAAAAGCGAGCACAGTTACCTTAAGGCCAAACAAGGGAATCCACCACGCTTTCCTTGGAAAGGTCTCGAACGTGGGATCCAAGCTCATCTTGGTGTCGACGCAGGTCCTTCGAATGCAAGTGTGACCGCTTCACTGGTTTGCTTCTGTAGAGGGTTTTTAGCATATGGCGTACCTAGAACTGCTGCTACACGTTTCCGAATCGCCCTCGAGTATTCAGGGAAACGCCAAAGAAGGCTTTGCACAACTCAGAACAGACAATTTTCGGCCAGAAGGACTCAATGTTACCAGCAAGAAGGTATTCCACCAAAATGGCAAGAGATGTACAAGAGGAAAAAGCATTCCATCGTATCAAGTGCTATAGTTTAGCCTGCCTCTTGCATTTCTCGGCTCAACTATCTGCGGCCATTGAAATCGGCGACGGCCAAAGCTCCAAGTAGACCCTCACCGATCGCTGCATACCTAGCGGAATTTTATCCTCCAATCGACCCTGTTCCTGGTCAAACACCCTTTCCGTTTTTATATATATACATATATATATAGGAAACGACGAGCTGCTACCAGCCATTCTTCTGGGACGCACCTAATGGCTCCAAGAGAATATTCAGAATCTGCAGGTCTCAGGAGAGCGCTGGCACGAATCCCCGAATAGTTGGTCCACTTTCGCCTTTCATACCTTGGCCTTATAGGACGAAGTTGCATAAGCTGCAGCGTTAAGGACGCCGATGCCGCGGCAGCACCGGACGTTGTGTTGCGTTGGCCGCCAGCGGCTGCGTCAGCTGTTGCGCAGAGTCACAGTAGCAGTCAGTAGAGTTGTAAATGTAAATAAATTTAGGCATGCTGTCCATAGAAATGTCTTCGTGTGCATCGGGCAGCGGTGTCGCTTGAGCGTCGCTAGTCCTAGTTACCTTCCTCGCTCCCAACATAAAATTGGATAGGAAAAAAAGCAGCTAGGATAATATGGTAGGTTGTTCCTTTGAATCTTTACTACTACTACTACTGCTGCTGCTAAAGCTCGCGTCCACAACGTGGACGTGGTCGGGAGAGTGTGTCGTGCCATCGGTGACAGATGTCGCTGCTGATGGTAGCTGCGATAGTGGTAAAAGTACAGCGCATAAACTTAGTGAGCCCCAGCATCAACTAGAGCTTCTGACAACACTGACTCTATGCGACAACCAGGCTTGAGGAAAACTAGGTAGAGGAGAATAAGCTACCAAACCTGCTGGGTCATCATCTGCTGATGGATAGATCGACCGATCGACATAACATGACAAGCAATAGTTTACCCGTTCGAATCGTACGCATCGCACAATTTTTTTTATTGCATTGTACTATATCTAATGTACATACACTATATTTACATGTAACTATGAAACAGTATGTTTTTGCGAAAAAACAATCGCAATACATAATATAGGGCATATAATACGAAGTAGCATGCAGCTACGAAGTATGTTGCTTACATTGAGCTAGCAGAGAACTGCTACTTGAATGGTAAATTTCTTCAAACATACAAAAGCACGGAGTACGTCCTAACAGATCCAACTTCTTACGCAAATATTAAGCATAAAATAGATTTTACACGTTTTTGTGGGATCCCCTTTTCAAGAGCAATTGCTATCTGCAAGCTTGCCTCTTCAGCTCGTGAGTGATTAAGCTTTATAGTTGCATCAAGTCTGTTGGCGTACAGTAAAGTCAATGTGGGCATCTGTACGTCGCCAAGTTAAGGGAACCTCAAAATAGAATATACTTGGTGAGGGACTTGAGGGATCATGATGTACGGTAGTGCGGCAGGCCGCCGGCGCACGCACCCGAACGAGGTCACGATTGATGGATGAGTATCACACATGGTAGATGACAGGCCATCACCTGCAATACCTTTTAATGCGTAAACGGGATATCATAGCGTGCGCGGTGGACCCAGTAAATGTTGAATTTTGATGAAACGGAAGCCATCGAAAACCCTCGTTGCCTCGCGGGCGGGGAAAGCTGGCGGAGGATCAAAAAAGGGAACCGCCCGCGAGTAGGGAAACATCAAAGGTCTATTTTACGATGAAGTAAGTACAGATGAGAGAAGAAGTTTCCACGTATTCCATTACATCTTCAAAAGCTTAGCAGTACTGGGTCCGCGTGAACTGGTAGCGTTATACTTCTGTATATTAGTCTTTCGACCTGTGTGTTCGCGTAAGTACGTGTCAACTGACCATAGTGGGTTTTGACGTACGAAAAAGCACAGGAGGCTTTTGTAGATGTTCGATGTGATTACCGGTCGACCAGAAAGAAAATGAAGGCTCAGATAACGATGGTATCAATAGCTATTCCTATATATCTGATAATTGACACTCTTACAACATATTCGGTGCAGCATACTATTAGCAAAGCTTTAGCAAGCGTCGTTCATCGCCACGGTGCCGCGCTCAAGCCACGTTGAATGATAGTTTTTAGCAGATAGTTCTGTAGATATTGGACCTATGCGTTTTCGTTACAATTGAGGTATATAGCAAGAGCCAGCTTTCGTTGAATCACTGAGGCGTTTTCTTCTTTTTTTTTTCTCTATACATCTGAAACGCGGCCTTTTAAACTTCAGATATTATTGCCACCACTATGATAGCTTCTGCAGGTGTGAAACTGCTTCAAGAAAACTTTATTGACTCTCACACACGTTACTGTATATACGTATATTGGGACCACATGTTGGCCTCTCTGACCTAAGCAAAGTGCTTCGAATAAGCCAGAAAAAGCCAACTTGCCAATGAAGCAGGTTAGATTCTTTGTGCAAAACAATCTCAAGAGCGAAGAGTGAGAAAAAAGCTATCACAAATTTAAAGCGAGGCGGCAGAGACTACTCCGACAGGAGCTCCGAGCGAAGGCAAACCAACAAATGCCAGGATGGCTGTATTGAGCACGAGTGAGCCAGTCGCCAGTCGACTCGAGGACCGGACAGAGCGGAACGACCTGTGAATGTAACGGCATGGGAATGATTACAAGCGTTATGGTACCCATGTTGTCAAGTTATGCCAAGGGCGCGTGGCTGCTTGACTTCACCCGGCGAGAGTGGCTATAGCACATGTTGCGTGTTACCAACAACAAGCATCGTAACGTCATGCTCATGACCATAATGCAGTAGCGAGGAAAGCAATAGGGAATGGGGCAAAGGTAACTTAGAGATATAACGAACAGCGCAAGATTTTAGTAGACGAAAGGCAATGGATGTATGTAAAATACGTCTGGTTAATATGAACAATCTGGGCAGGATCTGGAATTGAAGCGCTTCATTTTCATAATAGCATACAAATAGCCATTCAGCTCCACAGTATGTATGTACCTACAACTGTGTGGGGTGGATCGACCCAAACTACCCACTTAAGATCTACATGTTATGAGGGTATATGGTTCATGAATTTTTCGGGGTATAGATATTTTTGTGGTATGCTATAATACGCGCTTGGTAAGTCGTAGCAAAATATGGTAATGTCTGTTATAAGATCCCGTTGACGATTATTCTAAACGCACTCGCTTCAGACTCCATGATAAAATGTTGCAAAAATAAGAGGTCGCTGATTGAGGGATATGCCACCTATTGTGACGACGAGGAGACGGTGCTAAATAATTTTTTTCCACAATCGCTTTAAATTTTATGAGAATCGGACCGACGCATATAGAATGCCGAACGCGCCAATCGTCGCTGTTGTCATTGGCGTTGGTTTTCAACAGGTAATACTTCCTTAGCGTCAGCAGCAGCAGCAGCAGCAGCAGCAACAGCAGGAGCAATGGCAGCATTTTGCATATGGAATTTAAAATTACAGATAAAAGAACCTTTCGAACTCCTCCTTTACCGCCCATTGCCCCCCTGTCTCCCATATGTTCTGTGCCTCCTGATGATACGTATATCCGAAAGTAGCCCTACACGCACCCACACATCGATTTTTATTAACTTCAGTTCCGGGCAGAGTAAAAACTTATGTTGGAAGAAATAGCTGTGCCCATTGCAATAGTTGGGTGAGGCTATTTTTACGATTCCGCCAAACAGATAATGTGATTGTGTAGATAAAGCTTAAGAGATTTATCTGTTTAACATCAATTCATATCTTTCTGATTCATCATCCTATCATATTAATTTAACAATTAGCTCTCATATTTCCAACTTGGTAACGTTTCTCGAGCTCGGGATTTGCATTAGATTTTGAATACTTGAACGTTCCATCTTTCATTTTTACTAACAGACCTGTCGTATCTACTGCTAAAATATTCTGCAGAATTCAAGTCCTCTGGATGTCCGTGAGCTTTTGTAAGTATACAGGGATTCTTAAAGTTTCATTTCGACCTGCTTAGAAAACAACAGACAAGCTCGTCGACAGGTTCACTACGGCTTTCTCTTCACACTTTTAGTACATCGTCCTAGGTACAGGAAACCTATTGATAACCTGGGCTGCTGCAAAATACTCCTCACAGCCACAAAGTCGTCACAAATAGACACATCGGGTACGCAGCTCAACTTTGCGGGCAGGACCAGTGTGTCTTAATTCGCGCAAAGAAGTCCGTTAGAATGCCCTATCCGTGTGGCATACCATCCAGCAGCGTAAGTTGCTTTTTGAGTCGAAATTGTTCAGAGTATATAAGAGGGACACCGAAACGTGACATGTAGCAAGGTCAGCAACTTGGTGACGAGGTTTCCTCAATGTGTGTTGACAACGTTACCCGAAACCTGGCCTAGACGCGCGTAGGGAAACCGTGCGTGTCTGTAGCTTAGATGGTTTCTTCAGGCTGCCTACGCCGCCTTCGTCGAGTCGTCTGCTCGATGACATTTCGGTTTTTTCTTCGTCTGCTGTTACCGTCTTTCTGTCTACGTGTCTGTCCTTTGTTTTTAAGAGAAGACTCGACTCTTTCGCTGTTCGGACATAAAACAAAGATGCCCTACTATAACGTAGAACAAGTATTACCTGGTCGGTCACTAAGCAGTAGTTGAGAGGTTTCAGACTGGGACAACCGGTTCAGTGAGTTGCAGAGGCGAGAAAAAAGGAAACGGAGGAGGTTGTACTGGTTTGTGAGGCGTTTACTGGCGTTGTCTTCGCCCCACCACCGAATAATGCCGGTAATAGTGTTCGACAGAGGAAAGCTGACATAGAGGAAACGTCCTTTTTTCAGTGGTACAGGAGAGTTGAACTCGTTCGATTTCCACCTATAAAATATAGTTAAACTTCTTATCCACTACAGATCGGTAATCGTTCGATTTGATCACTAATTTTCTATAGAGAAGATATTCATGGGAGTCATATGTCGGTCGGTAAGGCTGCTTCGTCAACCGCTTTGAGCCGTTGACGCTTGCCAACATAAGCTGTTTGTCATTCAGTTCGACATTATTCTATCCACAGCAGCACCACGTAAACGTCTCGTTTGCAGTATATATATATATATATATATATATATATATATATATATATATATATAATTAAACTCTATCGTACGTACATACGATAAACCAGAATTTACGATTGTGGGATGCCAATTTGACAACTATGCTTTGTCAGGCGTCGTATGCTAATGTTAACCGTAATATCGCCGACAGTCTTGGTGGGTGGGATCCGTCAGTTACGTGTAGAGATCAATTAGGCAGCTATTTGATTATTCGAACAATAAGTAAACGCATGATCTCATAGTTACAGACTATCGTGATTATTTTTCATGAAATGTACTGTGATCGAGTACCTCCTAAGTATTATAATTGGACAATAACAGCATATTTTTTTCATCCTATAGAATGACTTTTTGTGTACCTTTCTAATAATGATATTTACTATGCACATTGACCTCCAAGCGTTTAGAAACCCAATGCGTCTTCAAACCCTTTTCTATTTACTCTTGTTATCGATGCACGATTTTCTTTTTATTCCAACAGCTTTAAAAGCGCGATTTGTGTGTGTAAAAAAAATAAGTATATATACTTATTTTTTTGCCGTCTTGCGAGGGTATTTGCATTAGGTCAAAACCATGTTTGCATCGTTTTTGAGTCAGATGACGGTGAAGCGATGAAATTCGATTTGGTTTCCTTGCATTGACTGGACTATACAGAAACGCAGTAGCTCGTAGAAAGCCGTACGTAGGGTAGCCATGACGCCGATCGACAGCTTGTATGTTCAAAGAGGTTTGACGAACGCGCCGAGAGCTGTATGATCTGTTGCGGCTATTGGCGACCCTACTATGGGTGCCAGCATTTCGATTCACTGGTGAAAACCTATGTTCTATGCTCTGACGGTGGGTTCTGTTTTGGAAGGGAGCTTAGATCGAAAATTAGCTGTTGCTCATGGAAATGCCATCGTGGTGACGGACAGAAGGGCGGACAGTCGCGTGAATGCGGTTACCAGGACATACACGGCCAGCCGTCACCGACTGCGCTTGCTAGACTCTCGGTGGAGAGGAACTGGGACATTTTCGAAATGGCGTGGGATACTGCCAATCCTGGGATAGCCTGCGAAAGCTGGACGTTTTAGGGGCAAGTGAAAAACAGAAGGAACGAAGAAGTCCAGCAATTGTATAATGGATATACGGAAAACCATCTATGGTCTTTTTGATGTCACTCTTTCCCTTTAAAGTTAACCTTGGTGTACAATACTATGACGATGTAATGTAGCTAAAATTCAAGCTGATGTTCATTTTAAAGTGGCCATATCACAAATTACGATAAAAGCCATGAAGATACACGGATCTATAAATAAATCTGTGATAATTTGCAAGTTCGTTTTGAAAATTCTAAATTGTGATTCCTCAACTTCATACTTTTCTACGAATTTTACTTTCTTGTTTTTTTTTTTTTTGATACTAATTAGCAACGAATCACGGAAAAGTTATGTGATAGCTTTTTCTGTCCTGTATTTTAAGTAACTAAGCATTAACTTGAACCACCCATAGCACGAAAAGAATTTTCCGTAACCAAATATCGGCCCAATAAGTTCCCATAAGAGTAAGGGCCTTCACCCTGAAAAAGTCATATTTCGCTTGTGTGTGTTCATAAATTACAGACGATTATCAAACGTATTGATAAAAACAGCGAAAGCTATACATACCCCCTGATCCACTGCGCAATCGCAGTTATTAACAGAAAGAAAAACACTTGGTGAAAGTTGTGCGGTTGGCTTTGCTTCGCTGGCTAGCTTATTTCGTCTGTTCCTTCCCTTTCATTTTTTCTTCCTGCAGGCGCCGGAATGGAAGTTATGGGAGAGAGGGAGAGCTCTAGCACAGAGAAGTTCTTGATATGTGTTGCCTTATTGTGGAGGGTGGCAAAGCGAGGTAATAATTTAGTAGGCTATCTGGTCAAAAAGACTACCGCTTCTGCTCTGCTTCTGTATTGCTCATGGCACCGCCTGCTACTACTAGGGCCAATCAAAAAGTCATGGATGCCACAGTGCTGCTGGTATAAGGGGTACGAGGTAAAAGTCTGAACGTTGTCAAGATATACTATGATGGTGAATGTACGTCTGCTGGAAAGACAGCTGCCGTGCACTGGCAACACTAACTCGACAATTTTGGAAGATCGTGACTGTTCAGAAAGCTCCTTCGACTATTGCTGCTGCTGCTGCTGGCAGTTGTACATCAAAAGAGAATGCTTTTGTGACCAGAACCAGCTTAGACAATGAGGAGCATTTCGCTATGTCGGGGTTCCCGTGTCGGTCGACTGGCGAACCATCGGGACACTGAGGGCAAGCACACTGAGGGGCGTGAGGAAGGCAAGCGTGAAAGAAGATACACAGAAAAGAGCTCTGCTAGATCGGAAACACTTAGAAAAAAAAAACAGCAAACGTTGTGTTAAGCGACTTTTCAGCTTATCAGCTACCTTGCTGGTCCCGCCGGTCACTCAGAGGCGCATTAGGGAGAGAGAGTAAAAACAATGAAAAGCACTCTTACATTTGCGTATAGCTTGTACAGTGAGAGAGTCAGGTAAATGAAAAGCTTGCCATCAACTTCAATAATGTCGTGACATTATCGAAGCGGAATTAGCCCATACAAATGATACTGTATATGGCTTGCTGTCTACTGAAGAACGAACGAACGAACGAACGAAAAAGAAGAAAGAAGTAGCATAGACACGGTAAAAGACGAACAAGCGACACGAGTAAAAAACAAAAAAACAAAAAAAAAAACAAAAAAAAAACGAATAACTATACACCGCTTTGGGGTGACGCATTTCTCGTTATTTCTATTATAACGATATCTGGCCGAAAAATTATTTCGCGTTGAACAACAAGATAGGTTTTTTCCGTGGAAGAAAGGTACTCACAAATAGTATTACAGTTGGTAAGTCCAGCTTCAGGGCAATTGTCCTCTCGAGACGCTTCTAATCAGTGGTAGAAATGCGAATATGTATGCGAAATCCTATGTAAATGTAATCTTCGAAAGTAAATTCAAGCCACATAGTGCAGTAACAGACGTTCTCAGTAGGTACATTTCCCCAATAACCTACCGCCCTACTATATAATATAATAATAGCTGCCCTTTTTTTTTGCCATCCTACTGTATTTTATCAGATACCCACCTTACACTTTCTCCGTATTGCACTCATCACGACGCTCTACGCGACTGAATCAACTTAGCAAGCTGTTTCAGGTGCTAGCTAGATTTTTTTCTTACCTAAACGTCAACCAGGAATTTTTATACCAACCGATGTTCAGATTTGTGTGTAAACTAGCGGAATCAATATTGCCCTAATGGACCTCGAGAATAACGCTGAATTCTGTTGCCTTCTTTCATGAAAGCATAAGCGGAACGCTGTGTCGCCTTCGGCTAATCTCCTTCTTCTATTGCTCCCGGACTAGGGCAGAATTGGAGAAAAAGCACAGCGTAGAGAAGGGTTCACTTGGTGTTTCTCTTGTTTTGCCTTAGGGCAAAGAACTGGGTTGAAGAATGATGTAGCTATCGCTGCTATTACTCCTTGCTACAATGCAGACGACGAAAGGTAGACAAACAGAGAGCACAGGGCTAAATTCGTTATTATCAGTTTTTTGTTTTCCCTTTTTCTAGTATTCCAGAATCTTTCTTCATGTACAAATAGTTTGTATCAAGGATCGCCGCACTTAGCTGGTCGCTGGTATCTCGGGGTACTTTGATGGTGTCGTCAAGTGATAACGCAACTGTATTATGAGTTGATTCGTTCGTCCAATGTGCCCCAGCAGTAGATTTTTCACCGTTAAATTGTGAGAAAATCCCGTTAGCCTATAAGGCCAAGACTAATTAATTATATTAGACTGGTGTTTTAGAAACTCCAAATATGTTTAGAAAAAGAAGAAAAGCTTAGATCTAGGTTAAATTATCAATAAATCTATCCATCCGAGGTTTAAGTGAAGCTAATTATCTTCGTTTTACATTTAATGTTCTATGATTTCAACTACATTCAATGAACATTTTCAAAGCTTATACTGATTTGACAGTAGCTAACGGATTTTAACGGACACCCCTTTAATGCCAATTACGTGAAAATGATAATAAAAGCTTCAATTCGCAAGAGTATACGAAGTTAAAAACGATGTTTACGGAGTGGTCTTCGTACCGATGTGGCTTTAACTTATGCTTAAAGATATTCTCATTAATTAAAAAAAAAAACAAACAAACAAATCTGAACGGTAAAACCTTATAGCAACCTTGGCCAATGGAAAATAGCCAATAGTTAAATTACGAAGGGTTCACACAGCAGCATACCCATATACGATACCTTAATAATGTTTTTAAGGTTTACCGGCTGTTGCTTCCAAATCACTTCTTAACTTTGAAGAATCGTAAGCTTTTCGTGCTACGATACCATCCAACGACATCGTTGCTTTTCGGGTGTTCAGGTTCTTCAGATACGTTAGAAACGCAAAAGTTGGTACATAAGTAAAAACAGGATGTGGTTGTGGTACAGACAACCAATGTATGTTCATTATTATTGAAAATAATTTTCTGCTTATAAAGACATTTTGTACGCTTCGAAAATTTAGAATCTTAACGAAAATATCAAACCTACAAAGCATCTGAATTATGGTATGATACCAGTAGGTTTCGTTAAGACTCATCTTTTCGTTGAGATTCTAAGTTTTCTAAGCGTACAAAATGTCTTCTGTAAGCAAAAAATTCTTTTCGTAGAGATCGTTGGTCGAGCAAATGTCTTATATACAACCATTAGCCCCACATTCATGATCTGTTTGATTAGGCGATGGTGAGCGCTGATACCCCGCATTCTCGCCGATGCTGTCACTCCACCTGCTGTAATGAAAGGGAAGAGGCGTTTGCAGCGGAGGATACGAAAAACAATTTTTTTCTAAAAAAATTGTACCGTTAGCTCCCGCTTTTGTGTGCGGTATTATCACGTTTTTTTAATGTGTAAAAAAGACAATTCCGCATCTTGCGGTGTTTAGAAGCTAGCATTTGTTTTTTTACATATTTGATGGCGTCTTTTAAAAAAGTAACGAAAAACAATGAAAGTGTGAAAGGACGTATACAAATGGGTCCAGCTGTATCTGGATGAAGAGGATAGCAGAAGCTCGTCCCCCCCTTCACTGTCGGAAGTGGTCTCCGATACAGCTAAGCTGGTACTATATTGGGATGCCTCGGTACAGATGCTGTTGAAAAAATTAACTGTTGAAAAAAAGTTACTTCGTGGTAATTGTATGCACAAACAAAGTTGACAAAAGAGACCCATTATCTGTGATGTTCTAAGTGCTTATTACGAAGACTCGTTAAACGTATCAATGTGTTTCGAACCGCTCTCTCCCATGGATTGTCTAAGGTGACCATATGCGACGCTGGAATATAACTCCAACGATATCATTAAGTAGGCAAGAACAGAAGACGCTTCTAGTACATCGGACCATCGACGCTAAAATACATAGCAACACGACACTCACGAACATATCAGACAAACACAAAGGGGTCAAACAGAGAATGCTACCTGGCCAGACTATCTTCATGGGTCCACGTCAGAGGATTTTGCTTCTGTCCTTACGGCATAGCCAGCACCGACAAATAATCCGCCGTGATAAGTTGAGAGAATTGGAAGAAACATAAATATAAAGGGAATCGGTTCTTACGATTATTAGATCAACAAGCATCTGGTCCTGGGGCTTAGGCTGCGGGGCAGCGACACGAAACACGGATATTTTAGCGGACCAAGTAGCAGATAGCAATGCACGACGTAGGGACAAGTCACTCAAATCTTCCCGGTGACTTGAATGTCGCGATGAAGCTTAGACAGAACACTATGCTACCAGGTGGCGCTTTTGACAGCTAGTTATGCGAAGCGCGCGGCTTGACGCGTCTTAAATGTTGTGAGTTTGTTGTGATTTGGATCATGAGCCCAGTTTAAGGATTAACGAAATTACAGTTGTTCCTTCATAACCGTTCCAGGTCAGAGTCAGGAACAGCTTTTCACTCTTCACCTGTCATGCCACTCCTTTTTTAGCAGTGAGGAAGTCATCTATTTAAACTAAATCAAGGAAAGTTTTCTATGATTGGAAACAATCTGAGTAAATATCCACCACCGAGACGCACTCGTACTATGATAACACTTCAACAGCTACTGCAGTTGAAAGTCATCTTCATCATTTGTGGCTCGGTCGGTGATATGGGTGACGTCGTCAATGTCGGCGCTAATGAAGGTCACCTAGGGCTACAGTGGTCTGCAATGTCCTTTCTCAACTTGGTCAACGGTGCTACACAGTATCACGATAGAGGACAAGCACCGATATGTAGTACGGCGCCTACATTTATCATTGTGGAGTATTGCCGTCTATCTCGCATTTGTCCCACGCCGCAATGGCAGCAAAAGAAGAACCAGTGGCAGAGATGCCAGCAGATATTGCTGGTGGCTAGAATTGAAACGAGCTGAAATAGTTGCAGTCGGCCTAACGCTTATTGGCTGTCTTTAGAATTGCCTCCTGTGCTGTACTAAAGCATTCGTAGGAGCAAAGATTCAGCTCACAGGGGCGCTTGACGCCATTATGGCAAGTGAACAGCTTCCAAACTCTGCCAGAGCCTCGTTGGCTCACAACTAAACGGTAACATGGATGAAGTAGCATGGTCTGCGCTTGCTATTACAATGCAGAGGATGATTCGTAACCTCGTTTGTCGCTGGAGATCACAAAAGATAGCGGGCGAACAAATAAGGATCGAGTAAAAGTCGAGGAAGCACGGGGAAAGGAAGCTGGCAAATCTGAAAGAAAGCCACCATGAGCAGCTGTTGCTCCGGCTTAGAGTGCCCTATAGCATATTGCCTATCTGTACAGACACTGGCACTAGCGCACATAAAGTTAAAATGCATATTTTGCTTATAAGATAAATTGTGCGTGTTTGTATATAATACTGTTGGAATGATTATACCCGGTGAAATGGTGGGTTCATGCGATACCGGCGGGAGCTCAACCAGGCATTTTTAGCGGCTTGGGCTTGCCTGTGGAAGTGATGATCTGCATATTGCACTTTGCGGCTGAGAGACAAGCGAGACGGCCCACGGACGGCGTAAGGCAAACCGCGGACTAGCGATGGGAATCCGAAGAAGAATCGAGCAAAAAACTTGAACCGCCGTTGTAGAAAGTACAACGGACAGCGAGTTTTAGCCAGTGAAAAAAAACTGCATGAGCTAAGCCCAACCCTCTGGTCTTCGAGCGTTGTCAGTTAGGTCAATGTCCTTTGCCCGTACTGCTTTCTTATCTTTACGCTGTATCTTTAGACACTTTTAACGCCTCCCCATCGTAGGGTTTATTACTGCGGCTGTCTCTTTTTCCCATTCTCTTGGCCGCCTCGACAATTCTGCTCACTCGAGGCCCCACACCGTTGCTATGAGTCGGTGGAAACGGTGAAGGTATAATAGGTCGAAGCCTCTCGCCAACCTCATTCTGGAAGGTGTTCAAAGAAGCGTATGTTAAGTGGGCTAGGCTCGTTCAACCATCGTATGTCGGTGTAGTATGGTCGATGGCCATCTCGCTGTAACCTCTATTACTGCTGTTCGCGTGTCCGCTGGCTCTAGCGCTGTGCCATGAACTCGACGTAGCTGTCAGCCTCTCCGTGCGAGCTCCTATCGCATAACAGTGAAGTAGGCCGGTGGCACCGCTGCTCTCGCTTAAAGTGGTAACTACAGTCAAAGGGGTGCCTCTCTATAGCTTCTTTCAGGAACCAGTAGCGATTTTCGTAGTTATAACATTAACACTGTACAGTATCATTGATGCCAACGAAACTAACTACTGACTCTGCTGCACTTCAAGGCGGTAAAGGCAGAAGTCTCCTGCGCTGGCAACTTGAAGGGTTACTAACGACAGGGCACAGCGACGGTTAAAAGTGCGCGCCCAGTGGTGACGGTAACTAGTGCGAACAGCCCAAGACTCGCGCGATGAGCGGAAACACCGAAAGGGGTGTGGATATCGAATTTAATATAGGTGCCGCCCACCATTTCGTAGTTCCCTGTTTCGTGGTCGCAGTTTGCTGAAATCTTGTTGGCCTTCGCGTCACAGCTACGTTGTAGCCTTTTTTTAGCCTAGAGAGCACACGCGGCCTGCTTCTCTACCATTCAGCTGCGACTCCCCACCGCCATCAAAAACGACAGTGGACGCACAGTTCGGGGCGAGCGCTCCCTCTAGTGCTATCGGTCGACGTGTTCTGAAGGGCGCTGTTATACCTCACAGCCTTTCAGGTTTCTGTGTCTAATAATACTAGCTCAGAAATAATGATGACGATGAAAGCACAGCTGGAAATAGGGAAACAGGATTTGTAGACGAAACCGCTGTTTCATTGTTGTTGGCACCGTTTTTGTGTCGGTATACCCCATCAACAATTTCCGGTAGCAGCAGCTTTTCCATCGTGCATAAGTTCACCGCGTAAAACCATGGAGCCCCTATGGGCCTTTGTTACACTTTCTTCTGCTCCACCCTATCCGTAGTCGACTGTTCGATGTATGTGTTCCGCCAGACTTCGTAAACTGTCACGTTACTGCTACACGCCAAGGGATTAATCAGGACTGCTCGAATAGAGGAAAACGCAAAGAAAGATACTTCTACAGACCTGGCCGCCTTCCTGACCGGCTTCATCCGATTATCCAGCTTCCTTCACGATGATCAGGGACGATCTTTGCAATCTATGCTTGCTTCAGAAATGCTACCAACCGATTTTTAGTTGTACGGTATGGCGCATTATACCTTAATGTGCTATTCTATAGTACAGTATTGAGTCTACAGTTGAGTGGCAGTGAAGTTGTTGGCGATCGACTGAAGTGGACAAGCTGTTGTTGCTGGAATGAGCAGCCTCTAGATTTTTTCTATGGTCCTCAGGGTTTAGTTGAAACGCTTTATGTTCAGGCATGGGTACGCATGGGGTAAGCTTGTGAAGTATAAACGGGCTGGTAAGCAGACAGGGTTTCAGGTGCCCGCGTGTGGATGAACGTTGCGAAGGAACGTGAGCGCCGGAAACGATCAGGGGTGGAATATAATCTGATACGCTGTTAAGCTAAAAACAACCCGGGGCGTGTAACGAACAAGCAGTATCGTACGTAACGTGACAATTTCTCTTTCGGTATGTAGTATGTACGAGAGCCGCTAATTGAGTAGTTGAGCAATTACTCCGATCCATTGAGATGGAAATACTTAACTTCCTGCGTCACAAATGATCGTAAGGAATAGCTGATACTCATATATATCGTGCAATTCGTAATCTAACATTTTTTTTTTGTCCTGATGGTTTTTTGTAGTGGAGTCGACGCATGTGGAGCAGCTAGATAAACAGGTAGCGCTTTAACATAAAAAATGTTCTATGCTGATCTGATCTTCTGCGTTGATAAATATGCGTCAGTTTTTCGTACTGAGCTTTTGTGAATCACAAAAAAAAAACATCTTTATTATTATTATCAAACAGACATCACAAATAGATATGCATTCGTGCGGAGACACACTGTCTCTTTCCATAGCATGCTCACTTGTAGTCAGAGGCGTCCACGAGCTTTACTAAACCACATCATAATAGCTAGCAATCATAAAGAGAATAAACCATGAATGTGTTATTTAGTGCTTCTTTGTCGCTACCGTTCTTTATATTATATACAGTTGTATGCTTTAATCCCAGTGAAGACTGCGGAGTAGTCATCAAATCGAGAGAATTTCTCGGAACCGATCGGTCATATCGATCGCTTCTCGCATACTACTGCAACGTTGGTCACATTAAGAGGACCTGTCCTTGTTCCGACTAGTAAAACCGGTAATAAAAGAATGCATCTTTTCCTTGTCCTTATGAAACGGCCGCCTGCACTGTTATCGCCACGAAGCCAGGGAAATTGTTTACGGGGCCGTCCTCCGTCGTTAGCTAGCTGCTATCAAGTGCTTGTCCTTAGTCGCTTTCCAATAGTAGTAACTGCAATCATGTCGTCGCGGTATGTACTCGCTCATTTCCATTTTGAGACGACTCCACTGCTGGCTTAAGTATAATAGTAACGGTGAGACGTGCCGTCTAGATGGGTGCTTGCTTTTGTTATTTATACGCTGCTGGAGGGATGGCTGAACGGCTACTAAGGGTAAAGTAACGAGAAATGAGCTATTCACCGCAGAGCATATAATCGTATATACAGTTTTACACTCTTATGTATATACATCTTTTTCTAAAATCTGACTGTCGTATATAGTACGTCGAAAATATATGTAGATATTTTCCTAGAGGCTCCAATATAAGCTAAAACGAAATTACGTTTTTTCTATGGTTTCTTCTATAACAGTTGAGTAATTTGTGAAACCTATGTGTAAAAGTCCTATGTGTAAGTGTCCTTAGCTGAATGGAAAAGACAAAAAATGGGTTTGGAAAGAATGTTCTTTTTGGGCTTTGCGCAGTGTTTTAAGAAACATTGATACCTTCACATTGCTGGGCTTATAAAACGGCCTGATTTTATAATTTTGAAAAGAGTAAATTTTGTAAGCCGAGCAATAAGTCAATAGATTACCGATAACATGCCGGCCGCGAGGCGAGCATGAAGAACTGGAAAAAATGACTGAACACTATTCGAAAGCTACCGCTTCTTTTTGACAGCCTCTATAGTTAACGCGAAATATGTGTAACAAATAGATGAATTCTACTAGTTAATGTGTGTGGGGGTTCCTAATTAAAAAACGGATATATGTGTACACTTCTGGTCCTGTATGTTATTATACAGGACAACTGCTTGGTCCAGATATCAGACATGTAAACTACCCCGTTTAGAATGAAACACAAAAAAGCAAATCGTTGACTTGGGATCTGAAAAGTGCGTTGGTTCCTATAGGAAGGACCCTATTCCCTGAACGATAAATTACAAATCGATAGATACAAAATAAGGAAGGTTAGACTTTAACAGCTAGAAATTACGCTGGCTGAAAATAAAAGGCTTACTAAGGAATAGGTGACAAACACAGAGGTTATAAAGCGGAAGAAGAGTTTGCAGAACAGACAGCACTGAAAAGTAGCGAATCCGGCAAATTGAAAGGAACAGTCAACGGACGCGGATCTGATCAGAAGAATTAAGATATGGTAGATTTTTGGGGACATTATGTTAAGAACGTGAATATTAATATAGAACCTCGAGCAGTGAATTCAAAAGGACAACTAAGCGTTATTCAAGTACTTTCATTGATTTATATCAATCTAAAAGAAACACATTTTAACACGAATCACATGTATTTAGGGTGTTGGGCTTCGGAATCGTCATCATTTCTATTCTCCTTCCATAACTTTTTGGAACTGGTTCATAATGGATAAGAAGACGGCGCATCTTACACTTAGCTGCATCTTTACCCTATGCATCACTGCGCTAGATTTCTTTAACAGCTCCTGTAATCATGCTGTATATAGTAATATCAGTAAAGATTCAGTGAACCCATGTTTGTTAATAATTTAAAAGCCTTCAGACCTGGATACGGATGGCGTATTCGGTCATGAAAACAAAAAGCAGTCTTCCATTGTTCTAGGGTTTCCATAGCATTATATTATGTGCACGCAGATATTGGTCTATTGTGTATTGCGGTGTGTCGCTTCCCGCGACGCCAACGATCTATGCAACCCTCATGTTGTAGGTTCCCTGTCTCTTCCATGTACGGCATCCTTTTCTATGGGAGTTCATCATGCGTTCACACCGTAAAACGCCAGAGTGTAAACCAACAAACATTGGTGTGGGCGTCATCTGCTGTGGTCTGCATCTTCCACTTTGTCGATAGCTCGCTACCGACTATAAAGGCGAGGACAAGCGACTCTGGTCGCGTCTCCGAACGAACTTCAGTGTTCATATTCAAGGCTGTAGTGCATTGTGCTTTTCTCAAGAGAGGCCGCAATCAGGGCGACTACCGCTCATCCTAAAAGAACAAGCGATCCCAGCGTCGGTAATGTATAGGATCTTCGGAGTGCTTCAGCTGTTGGCGTGTTGCTCCCACGGCTGCTGTTAGGGGTGATGAGCTACGGTTGTCCGTAACCATAGTCCCTGGTTCTCTTCACGTTCCGCGTCTTTTCTTCATGAACCCCACTTCAAGCCTTCGTGAATTCTTCTTACCTACCCATTACTCCAAGACCAAAACACTCGTACCATAACCCTGCTCAAGGCCCAACTGGAAGAAAGAGTCCACTTGGCCACCAGTAGCGCGTTGTATTTGTGGCCGAATCAAGATTCGGAAGAGTCGCTACAACACACTGCCAAGACTGTTGTTATTAAATGTAAGGGACGAACATGGGACAGGGAGCGCAGATGATTGCTGAGCAAGTGTGGCATTCGAGTGAGTCCCTTCTAGAGCAATAGCGACGGTGCCAACTTTTTGAAGACGATGCAGCAGCAGATTTTGCCTCAGGACCTGTGACGGCCTCACGCTCGCAGTGGCACCTCCTATATCCAAGACATGATGACGGTTGGACGCTTTTGCTCGTCGGAGTTTCAGGAGCAACCCAGAAGAGAGGAGGAGGAGGAGGAGGAGGAGGCGCAAGGAAGCTTAGGAGAGAAGAAAAACAGCTGCCCCTCCCTTCCTTCCTTAGTGTTCTAGTTTCCGAGTTGCCGCTCTTCGGGGCTTGTTTTGCCACATAAGCCCCCTGGCATCGGAAATTCCCTCGCCTTTCATGGCCGGCTAAGCTGCTTAATTATTTACAGGTACTCAGACGGATACGAAGAACAGGAAGGTTTTTTGCTACCGCAGCGGGTTCGCCTGGTTACCGCTAGTGCAATAGAAACGATCAAGCTCTATGGCGATAGCTATCTAACCTGGCTGTGGCGTTTAACGATACCGTAGGATGGCAAGAAGATACTCGGGGCCCCTTGGTCGACAGCCATTCGTCTATCTACTGAGCTGGACAAGAAGCGTAAGCACGACCAGAGAAAGAACGGGAAAAATCTGTAGGTGTCCGCCGGTGTTCACAACACGACGAACGCCAGCTACATACATAGAAAATCTGTATCTCTGTACAACCGTATCTGCCGATTCCGAATATTACTACCCTTACTTCAAGGCTATGAAGTCGTAGGTATGTCTGGAGGTAGCGTTCAGGTTTAAATAGACGTTCAATTTATATTCCGGAATAATAATAT
>NW_019213963.1:170069-182594 GCF_002532875.2 Varroa jacobsoni | reverse complement strand
GCGTCTAATAGCAAGTTACGAAGATCCGAACCTAACTAATCAACCACAGATCAGGTAGAGAGTCGAAGCATCACCTTAGACTGTTACAGGCGAATTCGATAGATTTCAGAATTGAATATTTTTTAATTACGCGCCACCGGCAGACGAAATTCAGTCTGTAAATATCTCAGTTGTCTAATATGAATTCAAAATCAAAAATATACTTTAGTCTCGGAAATCAACACTCAGTGGTGTGTCCCTCCTAAAGCTACAGTACTGCAGGAAGTCACGGAAGACTAACAAAGACATTGGACAAGAAGGCTTCAAGCGAAAGCGCAGTACGTGAATGGTGCAAACGTTCCAAGAACGGAGACTAGAGCGTTAGAGACCGGTGAGGAAATGACTAGATGTGTAAACCCAAAGGACAAGAACATATTACCACGATTGAAACCAGTTTTCATGAGAACGTAGTTTAAATTTTTGGGGTTCTATCAGCCAAAAATGGTGTTTCATATGTAACACGTTAGAGAATTATCATTTGAATACAGAGTTGACTTCAGGCCAGTTCAAAATGCATCTGGTGTATTTGGCGGGACTTCAATCGCGGAAAAACCCGCTTAGAGTAAATGGTCGCTATAAATGGGGCATGGTCCAGTCTCTACTTATAGCTAAAGAACGACCAGGTGGAAAAATGGCGTAGTAATCGAGCTCGGTGGCGGTATCGAATAAGTTCGCTTGTAACATAATGGTAATACATACGGTGGACATCAGGAACATTCGCTACTAAGAATACTAGCTGAAAATGAAGCAATGAATACAGCCTTCTATATTGATTTTTTTTTTTAAAAGGTTCATTGATTTGTGGCAATTGGAATCACGCAATCTAGTCACCTGATGACGAAGCCAGACCCCATCGCTCAATTGCCTTCTTCACATTGAATGCCCACATTCAAGGAACATTCAATGCCCTAAACGACAACTGGTGGGCAGACATATCCCGCTATTAATGGCGTAATGAAAAAGCGAACAAAACAATGGTCCCTGTCTTCACTACAATATAAGATCCGAAACAAATCTGATAATGTTACAGGCAAACATGTCATATATTTACGTCTAATTGCCATTAGAAACGTGTGTGTATTCTCGGATTTCTTGGCTAAAAGGACGCTTGGCCCACCTTCGTGCAGGTAGACGAACACATTTTAAAAGCAATCGGCAACTGTCTACTGGACTTGACATGGGAGCTTGCAAAATCGTCAGTTCAGAGGCGTATCCTATGTATATTCATGTAGTCGAAATCTTCTTATAAATGTCATTTAGGATCAATTTAAAAAAAAAACAACTGGGCCTTACTTGTCAACCCTAATAGTGTCAATGCGTTTTGAGAATCATAGCATGTCACGTTGCGTAACCGGAGAAACTATGGATCTATCAGACGATTTAGGCATCTGCCTTTTATCAGATTTATAGATCATGTATCAAGATTTGGTTCTGATCTTCAGAGTTTATAGCCGCACTGAGACACATCCTGGAGTATATGAAAGTATAAAGGTGGCACGAGTTAAGGGAGTGGTACTGCTGCAACTATATTCGTCTATTCCTGACTAGTTACTGCAGTGTAGTGACGTTTAATGGGTGAGACGTTACAGCAATTCCATGTGAATCGTCTTCAAGGTAAAATTATACCATATGCCCTCCACCGGTCTACATGGCCATCGGAGCCAAACTTGCGCGCGTATTCTCTTATTGTCATTTTTTTTTACGTTTGGCTCTTCAATTTTTTCAAAATTTCCGAAATCACCCACTTGAATAGTAGCATCAAAAGCTTAGAATAGCTTAACTTTAATCAATTAGGACCAACAATTGATGTATATCAGTTTTCGTGGTAGAAGAACCTGGCTGTTCTTTGTTTCCGGGATAGAACATAAACGTTCCGTTAGTCAATCATTAGCAGGGAGATCAAATATACTTCGGCGATCGTTCGTATTAATATGGTAAGCGAATTTTAAGCAGAATGTCAGATCGCTTCATACTTCCATTAAGATGTATACATATTTGTCTGTGAGAAAATTCTGCGTGGGTTTTAAACAGACTGTTTAGTACGAGTTGACACGATATCTATGTCACGCACTAAACTAATCAAAGGCTCTGATGTCGAGCATAGTATAATGCCAGCTACCCATCGGTCTGGCTCACGGACGCTTCTACCCATGCTGAAAATTTTAGACACATTTTAGAGTCTTAGTTCAATCAGGTTTTGAACACTGAATAATATTTACCGACGGGTACCGGACCGTGAAGAAGCTTATTCTTATAAATCTTAGCTGCTCTCGACTGAATCTTCCCGTATGAATGGCCCTAACATCATGTATCACCGATATAACTATTTTCGACGCTTTCGTTAGTAAGTAATCCAAAAGCAGATGAATGGGGCAGACAATATTCTATTATACTTTATGGTGAGTTATAACAATAATACCGATTGCTATCATTGGCCACCCTTCACTCACGAACTGGCCTGATGGATCATACGAGGCTCAATCAATGCGGCACAATGCAGGTGGGGGCACTGTTTAGCCGTGTCGCCAAAAGACGCGATTTCTGATAGCAGTGGGCGAATCAGACCGAGCTAAACTGGCGGATGCCTTTCGTGTGGTTCTGCTATCGTATCGCAAATTAAATCGTGTGCCATCGTAATCGCTCGTAATGGTGAATATTTGAATCGGGCATCATCCTCAAATTGGTGCTTTGCGAGGACCAAATCAGCTAATAATCGCTACAAATCTACGTATAGAGTGAGCGTTCTTGCTAAATCCGACACGAGTTAGGTTGGCTAGGTCGTATCCTCTGAGTTTGGTGTTTGCTTATATCTGAAATCGTATAAAAAAGCCTATTCTAAGTTTGGCAATAGAGAGAATCGAGCGATAGATGTTTTTCAACTTCTGTTCGAAAATAAATTCGGAAGGAATACTTTGTTATGGACAAAAAAAATATTTAATTTGCTTACTATTATGGAACGTATTGCTTTTGAATGCTTGCAAAAGAAGGAATTATCTAGTCGTATGCAATGGAAAAACATCCTCAGTGTTGATCACTACGTCATTTTGGTTGACGCGCAGTATAAAACCGTACGTAAGTTTATGAACACAACGAAGTATTCCCCCATTACAATATCTACATAGCATTTCTTAATCGAAGCTCCGACAGCTTGCGGAAAATGGTGTGTTTCAAGGCCGCTCCAGCATGGCACCACAGTTTCCTCTGACAGTGATCGACCAATCACGAGGAAGTGATTGTAGGGTTTAATTGATTCATGGTCCTTCATTTTGAGGTAATGCGTCGAATCTTTTACTCAGTTTGCTCAGGAACACCATAAATGCCAAGCTACCACTAATGAGGAATGCTAAATGCGGGTCGCTTGAAGAACGCCTCCCTTCTATCTGGCTCGTGAATTTTTTTTTCCAAATATGTGCTAACATTAGCGATGACAGCACCCTCTGGGTGGGTGTTACATTCGTTCTTCAAATTTCTTTCTACGTTTTTCACTGCTCTGAGTGAATAGCTTTGATTATGTCTCATTGAATAAACGACTGGGTGGCAAACTTGAATATATCGATATGATATACCTACACAAGTGCGAACTTCATTCGCTCAAAGTAAGCTTATTTAGTGCGCAGTTATTATAGATGCTCCTTTATTAAATTTAACTGCTGACCACTCAGCCTTGCCATGCGTTAATTAATGACCTTCTTTTTATCATTTCCTGGTGATTTAGTTCAAACACGCTAGTCAAATATGACTCTATAGTTGTAAACCGCGCTCAAATCGGTTACGAACTTCCCTTAGTATACAATCGCTTTATTTACTAGGGCACAGTTTCATTGATTTCATAGATTTGAATCCGTTCCCGCTTTGCTACGGCCGAAGGAGTCTATTTTTTTTATCGAAGCTCCTCCGTAAACAATAGCACTGGTTCAAAAAACCCTCTACAAATATACTACCTTCGACCGAATGTTCCTTTCCATCGTTCGATTGAAGATCAGTTTCTAATATTTGAATTTAAATGAAGAACAATATAGCTTTATCGGCGACTTCAAAATTCTTAGTTTTTCATAAACGGTGAATAAAGAGCTTTTATCTGTTTGTGATTAATCCCTACCCCCCCCCCCCCCCATTTGAACATTCATGTATCATTCCCCCCATTAGCGTTCCCTGTAACATTGCTGTTCGGGCGTGGCAAACACTGTTCGAGAGAATAGATGGCCCCCATATTTATTTTAGTTTTCCTCGTAAAGGCGGACGTATATACATCTGTGTAGAGAATTTACTTGTCATTAGTATGATGTTATCTATAGGGGATAGGGAAACGCACAAGCATGCAGGACGCAAAAGCGTCGATGTATCAAAGACCCAAACATCCAACCAACAGGCTACGTTTAGCGAAATCATCCACAACGAAGGTGGCCATAGATTCAATATATTCCTTCGACGTGTGTTCAGCCAAATGGTGATATTCCGCCCCGCAGACGAAAGAGCAAGGAGACGCGACCGGTAAAGCGCGAAGGACGTAGAGGATTCGTGCAATGTGTGGACCAGCTCAATAATACGTAAAATGTGTTTACATTACGATCGGTTACACCACCCCCAGACGCCTCCAGATGAGTCGTCTTCCTATGGCATGAGATCGACGGTGCGAGTCATTCAACTCGACTTAGTTCGTTCCGCCACGTTTTTTTCTCACCGTTTGATTGTTGAATAGCGAAAGGGATTAATGTATCTTTCACATGAGGCCTAATAGCCAAGCGTGCTGCGGCAAGATATTTATTTATATATATACGACGAGTACTCGATCCTGAAACGTTTGGACTGCGGCTAGTTCGACCTGGGCTGACGTTGAAATGACCACACAGCATAATGTTGCTTTTTTGCTATTTACATATACGTCTAGTTGTAAATTGGAGTTGGTTATTAATCGTTAATTTGTTTTACATTAGATCGATGATGGCATGATTGGATGTTTACTAAGCATGTCTTGTCGTACCGATTTCTAGCAGCTATCTGTAAGGCTTTTATTTTGGCCAACGCTTTTTCTATGTAGTTTATATATTTCTATTTATGATTCATTTGTATTTTTCAGTTTCATTGCTAGGCAACAGGCGCATGCTATATATATGCTGATGGTATAGCCTCAGCTCATACGTTTCGGTTTTAAACTTAGTCAAAAATCGACGATATATGTATTTATTATCGGTATCCGTGTTTGGTTTTGCGGTTTCATATCCATGCTAACAACGAAAAGACACCCACGAAGACTAACCCGCTATAACATCTATAAACATAACCACACTCACGGCCCAGACCTACCTAAGTTCGTTTACATCCCATTTGATTTTGGCAAACGCTCAAAAACGGGCGCTGATGCATGGAACGTGGCAGTTATTTATTATTTTTACACATAAATCTTGTTTCTGTTTCATCCACACGACGATACGAAGACATTACAACGCCATGTGATTGCTATGTGGTTGAAACCACATGCTCGTATTCGCGTGCGTTTGATTACTCTCCTCTCACATACACAGTCACACCCTTTCTGCTTCTAGGGGGAATAACATTGTTATATCGTACTTTCCTTAGCAATGATGTCCGATCTTTGTCTTTCTATTACTTCATAGGTGAGTACAACGACGTACCATCACTGCAGTTGTTGAAGCGCACTAATCTGCTCACATGGCTGAGCCTTATTACGGCGTCTCCCCAACGTGCCCTGCTCCTCAAGGAAATTTCCCTGGTACCTCCCCACGCGGCAGCAGACAGAGACGAATGCCGTGGGGGCTGCTACAGGCATTAAAGGATATCGACCATATCTAATTTTTAATTCCATTTGTTGTTGACTGGTATTTCAACCCCTTCGTCATGGGTTCTTCCGAGAGTACAGAAGAACCTGCGCTGAAATCGATCGTCATTATGCGATGAAATGTAGAGAGCACGTGGCCGTAGAAACGTTGGTGTTGGCGTCCCACAGGAGGGGCAAATTCATTAAAGGGATTTATGGCAATTGAAGAGATCCTTTCCTGTAAAGAGACTGAGCTCAGCCCGGATCCCCGTACGCTGAAATAATCTTTATGGACTGGTCCTATCAGAAAGGTTCACGCTGCGAAATGCGTCGATGGATTTAGCAGACTAGACAACGTTTAAGAGAAGGTATGGTCTCGGAGTGTCCATCTCGCCTAACATCATAGCTACTTAGACCGTTGGCGTGCAGCTCAGGGGTTTGTCAATAGCCGAACAAAGGATGGACACAGCTTATCATAATACGGATAAGTCTCCCCAGGAAATGCTGAGCCGAACCTGTTAACAGATTTATATCTCCGTAATTCCTCCAGTGGCGCTACAATATCAGATTGTGTTCTTACAGTGCAAGCTTATGGAATCGTTTTAGATGGGTCGTTTGCAATTAGATCGCGTAATAATAGTAACCATAATCAGAAAAATTTTGTTTTTTTCTTATCACCTTAGACGTTGTAAGGGCGTTGGCAAAGGATTATCGCATTGAAATGTATCGTATTAGGATATAACTGTATGATACTAAGCTCTTTCTAGACTTGAGATTTCTGTTAGCGAAGTACACATTTTTACCCTGTAGGATCTTAGTTATAAACAACAAATTGAATTTTATGAGTTTTCTTCCCTTCACCTTTGATTTGTATAGTGTGTAGAGGAAAATATGTTCTCAAGTGCACCAAATAACAATACTATTCTACCTTGCAATAGCATATAGTTGGGTTACGATATTATCCATATGTGTGCATTAGTATAACCAGAGAATAATGAAGATGCACTGTCTCATCTAAGCGGTAGCTCATAGTAAGCTTTTTTTTTTTAACATTGCTTGGTCTACCAGGAAACCAATAGATGCAGCATTATTCCAATTACTTGTTACGATTTACCATTACCTGTTATGTTCATCTCATTATTATTATTTACATAATATTAAAAACCACGTAAAATTCTGTATTTTACGTGGCTACACGAAGCGAAGTACAAAGCGTACTTTACGTAGTATCTTCTAAGATGAACTTGGAGCAGCTCTTTAGGAAAGCTGAGCATAATGGTTAAGTTTTCCGTACCGCGCATGAATTAACGGTATCTCCGATGATCAGGTATGACAACAACAGCGCTTGACAACAGAAAGCCCCCTCTTCCATTAATAAGGTCTGATTTGGATAAGTAAATTGGCTAGTTGTCATGATGGCAAGTAAACGGGTTTAGGCGAAAGGCATCTAGAGACGTCAGAATCTGCTTACAAGGCGAGACCGATAAAAGTGGTTGGATATTTTTGTCAACATTTCTCAGAATACTTATCTGTGAATTAGCAGAATAGCGTGATTTTAAGTGTTATTAATAAATAGATTAGGCCAAGTTGTCCTTGTCGAAGGATTACTACTAAAGGTCGGGTTTTATGGCCCTCGTGTTTTTTTTTTTAATTTTGCGAAATAAAAACGTGTTTTTTTTAGGAAAATTAAGAAACAATTTATCGTAGATCATGTTTATTTGAAATGGGAAACGTTTCTTCACTGCTTTTGTCACAGCCGTTGTAATTAGATTCCGCCTGCGATTCCCTATAGCAGCGGCAGCAAGCATCAGCAATCATTGAAAGGCCGTCTGTATTTTAGCCCTGAAGACTCTCCTCGACTTGACAATCTTCTTTCTGCTACAATTATTGATTAGTAGCTATATAAACTGACAGCAAAGTATAGCCTATATATGTAACTCACTGATATATTCTTTAAAGTCCATTCTAAGCGGGTATTCCTTGCTGAAGCCGCTGCAAACTTGTCTTTCTATAAGCAGTGTTAAGCTTTTTTTGGTGGGGTGAGAACGCTTTTTTGTTCCTGAGTTTAATCGGTTCTTGTGCTTTGGCTGGTTTCTTCCGCTCCTGCCTTAATTCAAATAAATCAGATAGTCAACATTTCCGTAAAAAGATTATTTCAACTGGTTGGCACCTTCCCGCAGTAGTGAATTCAATCGGGCCTGCTAGAGGCTATAGGATCGGTCGTTGCAAACAAAAAGAATAGATGTACAAATTCAATTATCGAGTATTTTTTTTCCTTTTTTTTTTTTTTTTTTTATAGCTGAGACCAGTTGCATTTGATAGATTTATATAAGTGTCAACTAAGCAAAGGCTATTATCAATACAGCTGCGGCAAAGAGCTTAATACTTTCATCTAATTTAAATTTCAGTTCTATAATATTTTTCATAGAAACGTTTGAGAGCTGAATAGTAACCTTATCATGCCATTATACCTACCAGTCTTAGACAAATGATTGTGTTTTCATTTTCTCATCGTCATCTGTTGCAGCCACTGACATATAAAAGTTATCAAGCAGACGGTGCCATATTTGATTCGCTAGGCGGGCTAATTTAAAATATGAAATGAAAATAATTTAACTAGCTAGTGTAATGAATGCGAAATATGTTCAACAATTGCCATTTCCACGATTTCATAGTTTGGATCCGCATTTTCTGTCGCCATCGGTCGCTTAACTGCGAGCCCCATTCAGCCGATCGAGGATTTTGGCCATCGTCGAGATGAGTTATGTCGCAATGGCTACCGATCATCGTTCACAACTAGCGTGAGTCGTGATTCGATAATATCCGTGCTAGAAAAAGTATGGACAAATAGAACTGGGCTTGATTTCGCTAGATTACATATCGTGTAGCAGCCTTCACGTTGTAGTTCTACAGCAGAATACCTTCAACATGTCAAGTAGACATCAATAATAAATAGCCTAGGTTTATTTGTTTTGTTGAATTTTTTATTGCACTGTAAGGCCTCTCAGGTCCAAGGCCGCGCGCGCGCTTCCGCAATGGAACACAAACGTGTGGCTTATCAAACCGCAATTTACCCGACACAGTTTTTACCTACAGCAGACAGAGACGCACTTGTGTACCAGCTTCCAGTTCACACGGTTTTACAACTGGTATTTTTGCTAGACAAAAATTTACTATTATGACTTATTGACTTTTGCAATCCATACCGTATAAATCGGAGAATTACATCGGATCGCGAACTTACAGCTTTTAATGTAGTCGTTATTCAAAGAAACAAAACTTCATCGCAAACAGGAGCCCTCAAGAGGACCTCGAGTGCTTACTTCACTTCTGCGCAAACAACTTTGTACTCAGCCTTTCGCTAGCCTAAACGAACGATTTTGTAGTAGATGTTGAGTGAAAGCCCCTGTTCGCGTAACATACCACTATGAAAGTGTAATCATCGTGCAGGCCAAACCTCAAGGGAACCTGTTATCCATATGTTCACGCAGATGTATTATAGGTGAATACATGAACGCAAATGATCGCGGCGAGTCCGCCCTCGCTATGCCATATTGTCCCTTTTCTAGTCTAGCCTCTTTCTAAGCTGGATTCTACTCTCGCAAACATTCGGATCTGGAGGGGGTTCGTAAGCTAAATACGGCATGGAGTATGTACGCCCAAGTTCAGTTGAGCGTTATGGACTAACTTGATAGGACAACGAAAGGCATTATGAAGCTTATATCACACTGTAATTATTTCTAAATGCGAATATCGGTCCAGATATTAACGACGATGAAGCGCAGTAGAAAAACGTTTGCTCAAAAAGTCAAAGATTCCTCTACTATTAATTACGTACGAAAGATTTGCTACGGCACAGACGGTGTACGCTAAATTCGGCGGCCTTTCGTCTGTGGAAATAGTACGCACTCATCGTCGGTGGATGCGTACACGTTACAGTTTCTTCCTATTGTATTAGTGATAATTTTACTTAATTAGGTTTTTAGGTCCTTTTGGCCTAAGCAAGAATCCAGTTCGATTAGACATAGAGACGATCATAGGGATGGAGAAACCCTAAATTGTATAATCAAATTAAAAACAACTGTTTAGCATAATATTTTTAACTACTGCATAATATAATTGGCTTACGGTCCAATAGGTATTAGTGAAATATACGAGAATTACTTCTAGTTCATTCAATTTTAACTCATAATAACAGTTGATAGAGTTGACCAAAGTAAGACTAGTTGTAATAAGAATTGGATTAGGTATTATAGTTACGCGATATTATACAAAGTCAATAACGCCTTGACATCTGTAGTGTGACTCATTTCAAGCTAGAAAAAAAATCCTGTACAGTTCATTTTTAGGTAATGATGGCATCTTTTAAATTTACTTCAGCTCATTGCTATTTGGTTATGTAAGTGTAAGGCACTGAGAAAGCTGGACTCCTCACAGTCTACTTCAGCGTGGCGGTGGGTGAGACGCTATCTTCAAAAGCATGAACTCCGGAGTTCTATCTTCAGCTGAGACATAATACTTTTCATGAACTCCTCTGAACCCGCTCTTCACGTCAATATATAGAATCTCCTGTCAGCTACTACAGTTGAACTAGCATGAATATCAATATAGCATTTAACCGCTGCAATACATTCAAGATTGGCGCACACCGTCTCACAGGTATTATCTATCACGGCTATATTATTCTGGGAGGCTTGAGTCCTTGCGGAATAACGCGCGATAGTATTGCTTAGTGTCATATATTTTCCAATATTACGACTTCACAGTTTTCTTTCACATGCTGCGCAGGATATTACGTTTCTAGATAGCGCTTTTCCTACATGAAAAACCTGTGGCACAAAGTGAAACAGGTTTCTCTTTTTTCCGCGACCTATATGGTTTTTATAATTTCCAGCAAAAAAAAACACAAGAAACAAGGGTTAAAAATTTCCTAAGAAATCATCATCATCATCGTCGTCGTCGTCGTCCTCGTGTCCTTGCTAAGGGGAAGAAGGTCATCTATTCGTTTCTCCCAACTCTAGATAACCTCTCCACCTAGAACGAATCCCTCTTGATCCTCTACAAACGGGATCCACACTTCCTAAGCCACTGTGAGGCGTCATCCACATTTAACGCAGTTTCCTTGAATGATTGGAAATTCTCGCCCCAATCACCTATGCCGTTGTCGAAATCGGTATTATTATTCTTATTATTTATCATAGCTGCGCGCATTTGAAAACTGGACTCTATGCCAGTTAGCGGGGAAAGCGACGTAAAGCCTCAACAACAGCAAGGCGTTACGACTGTATGGCATGCTCATGCTCCCGTTCTAACGTGTTCGATGTGACCTGAAAACCAGACATTCTTGGCAATCGGACAGAACGCAAACCGTAAATACTATCGTCTAATCAGAAAGATCACGTAAGCTCCGTTTTATGAAACCCTTCCTTGCACATGACCCACTGATGCCGGCGGATGCCACAGGCGAAACCCAGATGGCACAGGCCCCCGGTTTGATTACTGCATTCTGATCCTATTATTTCCGGAGCAATGAAATATTCTGTGCGATTAGACGCGGGCACAGCCATGCGTTATCCTGATGGTCCTTTTTGCCTGAAAAGATCAAATGAGAGCACAAACAGGCGGATAAGTTGCGTATAAGCCCCTGGAAGCGAACGCAGACACAAAAAATGAATACTTAGAAATTGCATAGCGGTTATTAACGTTCATTGATGGGATGCAAGTGCGGCAAAAGACGTCTTTTTGGCGCGGTCCTTTGTACCTGCTCAGTCATATTAATGAACTTTTTCTAAAAATTATAATGGGGAGTGTTTTGTGTATAACCATAATTTTTACTGCACCTTGTACAATACGATCTGTTCCCATGGTTTATTATTGTTATAATAATAATGGATTAGGTTTCCGGGGCGATCAGCTTTCAGGATTCGTTCTAGCAGGGCAATATTAAAGAAAATTGGAGCCATGCAAATTAAATAATAAGTAGTTGGAAAAAATTATCCAATAAATATATCATACTATTGCAGCTTGGGCGACCTATAACTTCCTGCCCTCTGTGGCCTAAGGAAAGCCTAAAGAGATACAGGGTACATTCTTTGATCCCGTAAATATATATATATATATATATATATATATATATATATTACGTGTTCGCATGACTGCAGCTTGCTTTTTTTATGCTTTTTCATGGTAAAAGTCTATTTTTTGTGTCCTTTTTTTGCTGTTTGATATTTTGATTCGTATTGACCCGTTTCGAAAATATACCAAAGATAATGCAATGCGATCCGACAGAAAAGACATAAAACTCGGATTTCAGTGATTTACTCACATTTATAAATATTACACTGATGCTTATATACGCATAAGTGGTTCGGGTTCTCGTCAGCACCAAATGAGAGGTATGTTCGTCCAGTTTTGGACTAGATTTGCCCACCCTAACTCAGAGTATAAGTTTAGTATATACGGGGCTAATACGGAGATAGGTGGATAAACACGCTGCAACACGCGGGTGACTCAATTCATAATAGCAATGGGTGTTACTAGTAGGTACTTTATACCGAAACGAATCGTTGTCTTTATGTATAGTTTCTCTTAAGGCGAAACCTACCTATGCTTTAAAAATAATACTTCTGGTCTAGTGAAGTTCGACGAGAACTGAAAATGAAGATACATGCATTCCGTGTAGATTCCTGGTTATAGTCCCACAGCGGCGG